>NW_028295149.1:0-202705 GCF_964341445.2 Mesoplodon mirus | reverse complement strand
CGGCAACAATGGAGAGGACCTGACCCTTAGAAACGTACAAGTAAGCTGGAATCTTCAAAAGTTCAAATCTTTATAAGTAAAAAGATTTATTAAAATGAATAACCAAGTGTTTTAATTGACATCAGAAGATGAAAAGAATAAACCCTGAGAACATAGAAAAAAGTTAAATAGAGATATGAGCAGAACTTAATACAACAGAAAACGAATAAAATCCAGGTGATTTAGTAAGTCCAAAGAATCTTCTTTGAAAAGATTTAAAAGACACACTTTGATTAAGGAAAACAAAAACATAAGTAAAGAATATACAGAAAGAGTCAGGACAATGTTAGAGCAGAGAATATATGAAATGCCAGTAAATTTGAACATTTCTGTCAAGTGGACCATTTCCTAGCTCCTAAAGTTTACCAACACTGACACAAGAGGAAATCATTTAAGGTCATCATGTCTGCCCTTGGCATTCTCGGAACGCCATGGCCTCAGAATGCAGCCTCTGTAGTCCATGGTAACCTGCGGAGAAGGGGCGGGGCTGAGGGAGGTTGGAACACTGCCCTCACTGAGGGAGTGGGTGTGGCCATCTCTGCTGTGACTGAACAAAGGGCAGGGGAGCAGGGGGCCCAGGGCAGGTCCCTCAGAGCCCGGCAGGCCCAGTGGAGTGTCACAAGCATTTAGGCCCAGGCCAAAGCGTGCTTTGTTTGTCTGCACAGCTGCCCAAACTCTCACCTTTCCACTCAGGCCGCCCTCTTACTTGAAGTGTGTGTGGAACCTGTCCGCGCAGTACACCTCGCTGCACAGCTAAGCATAGGTCTGGGCATCGTACCTTCCTGCCAGGTGACCGAGGCTCGCAGGCAGATGGGTCCCTGGGACACACGCGGAGAGGCTCCTGCCCGGGCCACAGGCCGCCCACTGCCGCTGCCCCAGATCGGGGGCGGCAAAGCAGCCCTGTCTGAGTCCCCAGCCTCTAGAGTGAGTATTGGACCAACACTTGTAGAAAACGGGGTCCTTGCAGGCCACTCATTGGAGGGAAACAAATAAATATTTGCTGACTTTCTGCTTAAACTTACGAGCGTTCACACCTAAGCCTCTTACAAGGTCAGCTGTTTAGCTAAACATGAGCTCATGATCTAAATTTACACAATAAAGAAGAAAGCAGCTACAAGGGGAGACAATCAGCCAAAACAATCTATACCAGTGTTAGGTTCCCAAGGCCATCCATCAGATGTAGGAATAATCGGGTGCAAGGCAGAAAATATACATAAAACTGGAACTGAAACAAGGCACAAGGATGATTTCAAATACTGTAGGATCTCTAAAACGTTTTTAAAGGACATGTCATTGATAAAGCTAAATACACAAAGGTTGTGTAATACAACAGATTAATCATTGAGAAGAGTGAAATTATGCTGTTTTGAAAACTATGGCAGGTCAGATTTTCTGCCTAATTATATAAGAAGATTTCTCTAAAAAATACACATTATTTCAAAGACATATTGGCTGTGAAATATGTTAAGGGTTTTTCAAATGGCTTGTCTGCAAAGAAAGGTGAGATGTAGGAGATCACAGAAAGTCGAGGGGAAAATAGGTCAATATATACATTGCTATATGGTGAACTAAGCCTTAGACCGGCAACAATGGAGAGGATCTGACCCTTAGAAACGTACAAGTAAGCTGGAATCTTCAAAAGTTCAAATCTTTATAAGTAAAAAGATTTATTAAAATGAATAACCAAGTGTTTTAATTGACATCAGAAGATGAAAACAATAAACCCTGAGAACATAGAAAAAAGTTAAATAAAGATATGAGCAGAACTTAATACAACAGAAAACGTATAAAATCCAGGTGATTTAGTAAGTCCAAAGAATCTTCTTTGAAATGATTTAAAAGACACACTTTGATTAAGGAAAACAAAAACATAAGTAAAGAATATACAGAAAGAGTCAGGACAATGTTAGAGCAGAGAATATATGAAATGCCAGTAAGTTTGAACATTTCTGTCAAGTGGACCATTTCCTAGCTCCTAAAGTTTACCAATACTGACACAAGAGTAAATCATTTAAGGTCATCATATCTGCCCTTGGCATTCTCGGAACGCCCTGGCCTCAGAATGCAGCCTCTGTAGTCCATGGTAATCTGGGGAGAGGGGGCGGGGCTGAGGGAGGTTGGAACACTGCCCTCACTGAGGGAGTGGGTGTGGCCATCTCTGCTGTGACTGAACAAAGGGCAGGGGAGCAGGGGGCCCAGGGCACGGCCCTCAGAGCCCGGCAGGCCCAGTGGAGTGTCACAAGCATTTAGGCCCAGGACAAAGGGTGCTTTCTTTGTCTGCACAGCTTCCCAAACTCTCACCTTTCCACTCAGGCAGCCCTCTTACTTGAAGTGTGTGTGGAACCTGTCCGGGCAGTACACCTCGCTGCACAGCTAAGCATAGGTCTGGGCATCGTACCTTCCTGCCAGGTGACCGAGGCTCGCAGGCAGATGGGTCCCTGGGACACACGCGGAGAGGCTCCTGCCCGGGCCACAGGCCGCCCACTGCCCCTGCCCCAGATCGGGGGCCGCAAAGCAGCCCTGTCTGAGTCCCCTGCCTCTAGAGGGAGTATTGGACCGACACTTGTAGAAAACGGGGTCCTTGCGGGCCACTCATTGGAGGGACACAAATAAATCTTTGCCGACTTTCTGCTTAAACTTACGAGCGTTCACACCTAAGCCTCTTACAAGGTCAGCTGTTTAGCTAAACATGAGCTCATGATCTAAATTTACACAATAATGAAGAAAGCAGCTACAAGGGGAGACAATCAGGCAAAACAATCAATACCAGTATTAGATTCCCAAGGCCATCCATCAGATGTAGGAATAATCGGGTGCAAGGCAAAAAATATACATAAAACTGGAACTGAAACAAGGCACAAGGATGTTTTCAAAGACTGGTAGGATCTCTAAAACATTTTTAAAGGACATGTCAGTGATAAAGCTAAATACACAAAGGTTGTGTAATACAACAGATTAATCATTGAGAAGAGTGAAATTATGCTGTTTTGAAAACTATGGCAGGTCAGATTTTCTGCCTAATTATATAAGAAGATTTCTCTAAAAAATACACATATTTCAAAGCCTTATTGGCTGTGAAATAAGTTAAGGGTATTTCAAATGGCTTGTCTGCAAAGAAAGGTGAGATGTAGGGAATTACAGAAAGTCGAGGGGAAAATAGGTCAATATATACATTGCTATATGGTGAACTAAGCCTTAGGCCAGCAACAATGGAGAGGACCTGACCCTTAGAAACGTACAAGTAAGCTGGAATCTTCAAAAGTTCAAATCTTTATAAGTAAAAAGATTTATTAAAATGAATAACCAAGTGTTTTAATTGACATCAGAAGATGAAAACAATAAACCCTGAGAACATAGAAAAAAGTTAAATAAAGATATGAGCAGAACTTAATACAACAGAAAACGTATAAAATTCAGGTGATTTAGTAAGTCCAAAGAATCTTCTTTGAAAAGATTTAAAAGACACACTTTGATTAAGGAAAACAAAAACATAAGTAAAGAATATACAGAAAGAGTCAGGACAATGTTAGAGCAGAGAATATATGAAATGCCAGTAAATTTGAACATTTCTGTAAAGTGGACCATTTCCTAGCTCCTAAAGTTTACCAACACTGACACAAGAGGAAATCATTAAAGGTCATCATGTCTGCCCTTGGCATTCTCGGAACGCCCTGGCCTCAGAATGCAGCCTCTGTAGTCCATGGTAAACTGCAGAGAGGGGGCGGGGCTGAGGGAGGTTGGAACACTGCCCTCACTGAGGGAGTGGGTGTGGCCATCTCTGCTGTGACTGAACAAAGGGCAGGGGAGCAGGGGGCCCAGGGCAGGGCCCTCAGAGCCCGGCAGGCCCAGTGGAGTGTCACAAGTTTTTAGGCCCATGCCAAAGGGCACCTTCTTTGTCTGCAGAGCTGCCCAATCTCTCACCTTTCCACTCAGGACGCCCTCTTACTTGAAGTGTGTGTGGAACCTGTCCGCGCAGTACACCTCACTGCACAGCTAAGCATAGGTCTGGGCATCGTAGCTTCCTGCCAGGTGACCGAGGCTCACAGGCAGATGGGTCCCTGTGACACACGCGGAGAGGCTCCTGCCCGGGCCACAGGCCGCCCACTGCCCCTGCCCCAGATCGGGGTCGGCAAAGCAGCCCTGTCTGAGTCCCCAGCCTCTAGAGGGAGTATTGGACCAACACTTGTAGAAAACGGGGTCCTTGCAGGCCACTCATTGGAGGGAAACAAATAAATATTTGCTGACTTTCTGCTTAAACTTACGAGCGTTCACACCTAAGCCTCTTACAAGGTCAGCTGTTTAGCTAAACATGAGCTCATGATCTAAATTTACACAATAAAGAAGAAAGCAGCTACAAGGGGTGACAATCAGCCAAAACAATCTATACCAGTGTTAGGTTCCCAAGGCCATCCATCAGATGTAGGAATAATCGGGTGCAAGGCAGAAAATATACATAAAACAGGAACTGAAACAAGGCACAAGGATGATTTCAAATACTGTAGGATCTCTAAAACGTTTTTAAAGGACATGTCATTGATAAAGCTAAATACACAAAGGTTGTGTAATACAACAGATTAATCATTGAGAAGAGTGAAATTATGCTGTTTTGAAAACTATGGCAGGTCAGATTTTCTGCCTAATTATATAAGAAGATTTCTCTAAAAAATACACATTATTTCAAAGACATATTGGCTGTGAAATATGTTAAGGGTTTTTCAAATGGCTTGTCTGCAAAGAAAGGTGAGATGTAGGAGATCACAGAAAGTCGAGGGGAAAATAGGTCAATATATACATTGCTATATGGTGAACTAAGCCTTAGACCGGCATCAATGGAGAGGATCTGACCCTTAGAAACGTACAAGTAAGCTGGAATCTTCAAAAGTTCAAATCTTTATAAGTAAAAAGATTTATTAAAATGAATAACCAAGTGTTTTAATTGACATCAGAAGATGAAAACAATAAACCCTGAGAACATAGAAAAAAGTTAAATAAAGATATGAGCAGAACTTAATACAACAGAAAACGTATAATATCCAGGTGATTTAGTAAGTCCAAAGAATCTTTTTGAAATGATTTAAAAGACACACTTTGATTAAGGAAAACAAAAACATAAGTAAAGAATATACAGAAAGAGTCAGGACAATGTTAGAGCAGAGAATATATGAAATGCCAGTAAGTTTGAACATTTCTGTCAAGTGGACCATTTCCTAGCTCCTAAAGTTTACCAATACTGACACAAGAGTAAATCATTTAAGGTCATCATATCTGCCCTTGGCATTCTCGGAACGCCCTGGCCTCAGAATGCAGCCTCTGTAGTCCATGGTAATCTGGGGAGAGGGGGCGGGGCTGAGGGAGGTTGGAACACTGCCCTCACAGAGGGAGTGTGTGTGGCCATCTCAGCTGTGACTGAACAAAGGGCAGGGGAGCAGGGGGCCCAGGGCAGGGCCCTCAGAGCCCGGCAGGCCCAGTGGAGTGTCACAAGCATTTAGGCCCAGGACAAAGGGCGCTTTCTTTGTCTGCACAGCTTCCCAAACTCTCACCTTTCCACTCAGGCAGCCCTCTTACTTGAAGTGTGTGTGGAACCTGTCCGGGCAGTACACCTCGCTGCACAGCTAACCATAGGTCTGGGCATCGTAGCTTCCTGCCAGGTGACCGAGGCTCACAGGCAGATGGGTCCCTGGGACACACGCGGAGAGGCTCCTGCCCGGGCCACAGGCCGCCCAGTGCCCCTGCCCCAGATCGGGGGCGGCAAAGCAGCCCTGTCTGAGTCCCCTGTCTCTAGAGGGAGTATTGGACCGACACTTGTAGAAAACGGGGTCCTTGCGGGCCACTCATTGGAGGGACACAAATAAATCTTTGCCGACTTTCTGCTGAAAATTACGAGCGTTCACACCTAAACCTCTTACAAGGTCAGCTCTTTAGCTAAACATGAGCTCATGATCTAAATTTACACAATAATGAAGAAAGCAGCTACAAGGGGAGACAATCAGCCAAAATAATAAATACCCGTATTAGATTCCCAAGGCCATCCATCAGATGTAGGAATAATCGGGTGAAAGGCAGAAAATATACATAAAACTGGATCTGAAACAAGGCACGAGGATGTTTTCAAAGACTGGTATGATCTCTAAAACATTTTTAAAGGACATGTCATTGATAAAGCTAAATACACAAAGGTTGTGTAATACAACAGATTAATCATTGAGAAGAGTGAAATTATGCTGTTTTGAAAACTATGGCAGGTCAGATTTTCTGCCTAATTTTATAAGAAGGTTTCTCTAAAAATTACACATTATTTCAAAGCCTTATTGGCTGTGAAATAAGTTAAGGGAATTTCAAATGACTTGTCTGAAAGAAAGGTGAGATGTAGGGGATCACAGAAAGTCTAGGGGAAAATAGGTCAATATATACATTGCTATATGGTGAACTAAGCCTTAGGCCGGCAACAATGGAGAGGACCTGACCCTTAGAAACGTACAAGTAAGCTGGAATCTTCAAAAGTTCAAATCTTTATAAGTAAAAAGATTTATTAAAATGAATAACCAAGTGTTTTAATTGACATCAGAAGATGAAAAGAATAAACCCTGAGAACATAGAAAAAAGTTAAATAGAGATATGAGCAGAACTTAATACAACAGAAAACGAATAAAATCCAGGTGATTTAGTAAGTCCAAAGAATCTTCTTTGAAAAGATTTAAAAGACACACTTTGATTAAGGAAAACAAAAACATAAGTAAAGAATATACAGAAAGAGTCAGGACAATGTTAGAGCAGAGAATATATGAAATGCCAGTAAATTTGAACATTTCTGTCAAGTGGACCATTTCCTAGCTCCTAAAGTTTACCAACACTGACACAAGAGGAAATCATTTAAGGTCATCATGTCTGCCCTTGGCATTCTCGGAACGCCATGGCCTCAGAATGCAGCCTCTGTAGTCCATGGTAACCTGCGGAGAAGGGGCGGGGCTGAGGGAGGTTGGAACACTGCCCTCACTGAGGGAGTGGGTGTGGCCATCTCTGCTGTGACTGAACAAAGGGCAGGGGAGCAGGGGGCCCAGGGCAGGTCCCTCAGAGCCCGGCAGGCCCAGTGGAGTGTCACAAGCATTTAGGCCCAGGCCAAAGCGTGCTTTCTTTGTCTGCACAGCTGCCCAAACTCTCACCTTTCCACTCAGGCCGCCCTCTTACTTGAAGTGTGTGTGGAACCTGTCCGCGCAGTACACCTCGCTGCACAGCTAAGCATAGGTCTGGGCATCGTACCTTCCTGCCAGGTGACCGAGGCTCGCAGGCAGATGGGTCCCTGGGACACACGCGGAGAGGCTCCTGCCCGGGCCACAGGCCGCCCACTGCCGCTGCCCCAGATCGGGGGCGGCAAAGCAGCCCTGTCTGAGTCCCCAGCCTCTAGAGTGAGTATTGGACCAACACTTGTAGAAAACGGGGTCCTTGCAGGCCACTCATTGGAGGGAAACAAATAAATATTTGCTGACTTTCTGCTTAAACTTACGAGCGTTCACACCTAAGCCTCTTACAAGGTCAGCTGTTTAGCTAAACATGAGCTCATGATCTAAATTTACACAATAAAGAAGAAAGCAGCTACAAGGGGAGACAATCAGCCAAAACAATCTATACCAGTGTTAGGTTCCCAAGGCCATCCATCAGATGTAGGAATAATCGGGTGCAAGGCAGAAAATATACATAAAACTGGAACTGAAACAAGGCACAAGGATGATTTCAAATACTGTAGGATCTCTAAAACGTTTTTAAAGGACATGTCATTGATAAAGCTAAATACACAAAGGTTGTGTAATACAACAGATTAATCATTGAGAAGAGTGAAATTATGCTGTTTTGAAAACTATGGCAGGTCAGATTTTCTGCCTAATTATATAAGAAGATTTCTCTAAAAAATACACATTATTTCAAAGACATATTGGCTGTGAAATATGTTAAGGGTTTTTCAAATGGCTTGTCTGCAAAGAAAGGTGAGATGTAGGAGATCACAGAAAGTCGAGGGGAAAATAGGTCAATATATACATTGCTATATGGTGAACTAAGCCTTAGACCGGCAACAATGGAGAGGATCTGACCCTTAGAAACGTACAAGTAAGCTGGAATCTTCAAAAGTTCAAATCTTTATAAGTAAAAAGATTTATTAAAATGAATAACCAAGTGTTTTAATTGACATCAGAAGATGAAAACAATAAACCCTGAGAACATAGAAAAAAGTTAAATAAAGATATGAGCAGAACTTAATACAACAGAAAACGTATAAAATCCAGGTGATTTAGTAAGTCCAAAGAATCTTCTTTGAAATGATTTAAAAGACACACTTTGATTAAGGAAAACAAAAACATAAGTAAAGAATATACAGAAAGAGTCAGGACAATGTTAGAGCAGAGAATATATGAAATGCCAGTAAGTTTGAACATTTCTGTCAAGTGGACCATTTCCTAGCTCCTAAAGTTTACCAATACTGACACAAGAGTAAATCATTTAAGGTCATCATATCTGCCCTTGGCATTCTCGGAACGCCCTGGCCTCAGAATGCAGCCTCTGTAGTCCATGGTAATCTGGGGAGAGGGGGCGGGGCTGAGGGAGGTTGGAACACTGCCCTCACTGAGGGAGTGGGTGTGGCCATCTCTGCTGTGACTGAACAAAGGGCAGGGGAGCAGGGGGCCCAGGGCACGGCCCTCAGAGCCCGGCAGGCCCAGTGGAGTGTCACAAGCATTTAGGCCCAGGACAAAGGGCGCTTTCTTTGTCTGCACAGCTTCCCAAACTCTCACCTTTCCACTCAGGCAGCCCTCTTACTTGAAGTGTGTGTGGAACCTGTCCGGGCAGTACACCTCGCTGCACAGCTAAGCATAGGTCTGGGCATCGTACCTTCCTGCCAGGTGACCGAGGCTCGCAGGCAGATGGGTCCCTGGGACACACGCGGAGAGGCTCCTGCCCGGGCCACAGGCCGCCCACTGCCCCTGCCCCAGATCGGGGGCCGCAAAGCAGCCCTGTCTGAGTCCCCTGCCTCTAGAGGGAGTATTGGACCGACACTTGTAGAAAACGGGGTCCTTGCGGGCCACTCATTGGAGGGACACAAATAAATCTTTGCCGACTTTCTGCTGAAACTTACGAGCGTTCACACCTAAGCCTCTTACAAGGTCAGCTGTTTAGCTAAACATGAGCTCATGATCTAAATTTACACAATAATGAAGAAAGCAGCTACAAGGGGAGACAATCAGGCAAAACAATCAATACCAGTATTAGATTCCCAAGGCCATCCATCAGATGTAGGAATAATCGGGTGCAAGGCAAAAAATATACATAAAACTGGAACTGAAACAAGGCACAAGGATGTTTTCAAAGACTGGTAGGATCTCTAAAACATTTTTAAAGGACATGTCAGTGATAAAGCTAAATACACAAAGGTTGTGTAATACAACAGATTAATCATTGAGAAGAGTGAAATTATGCTGTTTTGAAAACTATGGCAGGTCAGATTTTCTGCCTAATTATATAAGAAGATTTCTCTAAAAAATACACATATTTCAAAGCCTTATTGGCTGTGAAATAAGTTAAGGGTATTTCAAATGGCTTGTCTGCAAAGAAAGGTGAGATGTAGGGAATTACAGAAAGTCGAGGGGAAAATAGGTCAATATATACATTGCTATATGGTGAACTAAGCCTTAGGCCAGCAACAATGGAGAGGACCTGACCCTTAGAAACGTACAAGTAAGCTGGAATCTTCAAAAGTTCAAATCTTTATAAGTAAAAAGATTTATTAAAATGAATAACCAAGTGTTTTAATTGACATCAGAAGATGAAAACAATAAACCCTGAGAACATAGAAAAAAGTTAAATAAAGATATGAGCAGAACTTAATACAACAGAAAACGTATAAAATTCAGGTGATTTAGTAAGTCCAAAGAATCTTCTTTGAAAAGATTTAAAAGACACACTTTGATTAAGGAAAACAAAAACATAAGTAAAGAATATACAGAAAGAGTCAGGACAATGTTAGAGCAGAGAATATATGAAATGCCAGTAAATTTGAACATTTCTGTCAAGTGGACCATTTCCTAGCTCCTAAAGTTTACCAACACTGACACAAGAGGAAATCATTAAAGGTCATCATGTCTGCCCTTGGCATTCTCGGAACGCCCTGGCCTCAGAATGCAGCCTCTGTAGTCCATGGTAAACTGCAGAGAGGGGGCGGGGCTGAGGGAGGTTGGAACACTGCCCTCACTGAGGGAGTGGGTGTGGCCATCTCTGCTGTGACTGAACAAAGGGCAGGGGAGCAGGGGGCCCAGGGCAGGGCCCTCAGAGCCCGGCAGGCCCAGTGGAGTGTCACAAGTTTTTAGGCCCATGCCAAAGGGCACCTTCTTTGTCTGCAGAGCTGCCCAATCTCTCACCTTTCCACTCAGGACGCCCTCTTACTTGAAGTGTGTGTGGAACCTGTCCGCGCAGTACACCTCACTGCACAGCTAAGCATAGGTCTGGGCATCGTAGCTTCCTGCCAGGTGACCGAGGCTCACAGGCAGATGGGTCCCTGTGACACACGCGGAGAGGCTCCTGCCCGGGCCACAGGCCGCCCACTGCCCCTGCCCCAGATCGGGGTCGGCAAAGCAGCCCTGTCTGAGTCCCCAGCCTCTAGAGGGAGTATTGGACCAACACTTGTAGAAAACGGGGTCCTTGCAGGCCACTCATTGGAGGGAAACAAATAAATATTTGCTGACTTTCTGCTTAAACTTACGAGCGTTCACACCTAAGCCTCTTACAAGGTCAGCTGTTTAGCTAAACATGAGCTCATGATCTAAATTTACACAATAAAGAAGAAAGCAGCTACAAGGGGTGACAATCAGCCAAAACAATCTATACCAGTGTTAGGTTCCCAAGGCCATCCATCAGATGTAGGAATAATCGGGTGCAAGGCAGAAAATATACATAAAACAGGAACTGAAACAAGGCACAAGGATGATTTCAAATACTGTAGGATCTCTAAAACGTTTTTAAAGGACATGTCATTGATAAAGCTAAATACACAAAGGTTGTGTAATACAACAGATTAATCATTGAGAAGAGTGAAATTATGCTGTTTTGAAAACTATGGCAGGTCAGATTTTCTGCCTAATTATATAAGAAGATTTCTCTAAAAAATACACATTATTTCAAAGACATATTGGCTGTGAAATATGTTAAGGGTTTTTCAAATGGCTTGTCTGCAAAGAAAGGTGAGATGTAGGAGATCACAGAAAGTCGAGGGGAAAATAGGTCAATATATACATTGCTATATGGTGAACTAAGCCTTAGACCGGCATCAATGGAGAGGATCTGACCCTTAGAAACGTACAAGTAAGCTGGAATCTTCAAAAGTTCAAATCTTTATAAGTAAAAAGATTTATTAAAATGAATAACCAAGTGTTTTAATTGACATCAGAAGATGAAAACAATAAACCCTGAGAACATAGAAAAAAGTTAAATAAAGATATGAGCAGAACTTAATACAACAGAAAACGTATAATATCCAGGTGATTTAGTAAGTCCAAAGAATCTTTTTGAAATGATTTAAAAGACACACTTTGATTAAGGAAAACAAAAACATAAGTAAAGAATATACAGAAAGAGTCAGGACAATGTTAGAGCAGAGAATATATGAAATGCCAGTAAGTTTGAACATTTCTGTCAAGTGGACCATTTCCTAGCTCCTAAAGTTTACCAATACTGACACAAGAGTAAATCATTTAAGGTCATCATATCTGCCCTTGGCATTCTCGGAACGCCCTGGCCTCAGAATGCAGCCTCTGTAGTCCATGGTAATCTGGGGAGAGGGGGCGGGGCTGAGGGAGGTTGGAACACTGCCCTCACAGAGGGAGCGGGTGTGGCCATCTCTGCTGTGACTGAACAAAGGGCAGGGGAGCAGGGGGCCCAGGGCAGGGCCCTCAGAGCCCGGCAGGCCCAGTGGAGTGTCACAAGCATTTAGGCCCAGGACAAAGGGCGCTTTCTTTGTCTGCACAGCTTCCCAAACTCTCACCTTTCCACTCAGGCAGCCCTCTTACTTGAAGTGTGTGTGGAACCTGTCCGGGCAGTACACCTCGCTGCACAGCTAACCATAGGTCTGGGCATCGTAGCTTCCTGCCAGGTGACCGAGGCTCACAGGCAGATGGGTCCCTGGGACACACGCGGAGAGGCTCCTGCCCGGGCCACAGGCCGCCCAGTGCCCCTGCCCCAGATCGGGGGCGGCAAAGCAGCCCTGTCTGAGTCCCCTGTCTCTAGAGGGAGTATTGGACCGACACTTGTAGAAAACGGGGTCCTTGCGGGCCACTCATTGGAGGGACACAAATAAATCTTTGCCGACTTTCTGCTAAAAATTACGAGCGTTCACACCTAAACCTCTTACAAGGTCAGCTCTTTAGCTAAACATGAGCTCATGATCTAAATTTACACAATAATGAAGAAAGCAGCTACAAGGGGAGACAATCAGCCAAAACAATAAATACCCGTATTAGATTCCCAAGGCCATCCATCAGATGTAGGAATAATCGGGTGAAAGGCAGAAAATATACATAAAACTGGATCTGAAACAAGGCACGAGGATGTTTTCAAAGACTGGTAGGATCTCTAAAACATTTTTAAAGGACATGTCATTGATAAAGCTAAATACACCTAGGTTGTGTAATACAACAGATTAATCATTCAGAAGAGTGAAATTATGCTGTTTTGAAAACTATGGCAGGTCAGATTTTCTGCCTAAGTATATAAGAAGATTTCTCTAAAAATTACACATTATTTCAAAGCCTTATTGGCTGTGAAATAAGTTAAGGGAATTTCAAATGACTTGTCTGAAAGAAAGGTGAGATGTAGGGGATCACAGAAAGTCTAGGGGAAAATAGGTCAATATATACATTGCTATATGGTGAACTAAGCCTTAGGCCGGCAACAATGGAGAGGACCTGACCCTTAGAAACGTACAAGTAAGCTGGAATCTTCAAAAGTTCAAATCTTTATAAGTAAAAAGATTTATTAAAATGAATAACCAAGTGTTTTAATTGACATCAGAAGATGAAAAGAATAAACCCTGAGAACATAGAAAAAAGTTAAATAGAGATATGAGCAGAACTTAATACAACAGAAAACGAATAAAATCCAGGTGATTTAGTAAGTCCAAAGAATCTTCTTTGAAAAGATTTAAAAGACACACTTTGATTAAGGAAAACAAAAACATAAGTAAAGAATATACAGAAAGAGTCAGGACAATGTTAGAGCAGAGAATATATGAAATGCCAGTAAATTTGAACATTTCTGTCAAGTGGACCATTTCCTAGCTCCTAAAGTTTACCAACACTGACACAAGAGGAAATCATTTAAGGTCATCATGTCTGCCCTTGGCATTCTCGGAACGCCATGGCCTCAGAATGCAGCCTCTGTAGTCCATGGTAACCTGCGGAGAAGGGGCGGGGCTGAGGGAGGTTGGAACACTGCCCTCACTGAGGGAGTGGGTGTGGCCATCTCTGCTGTGACTGAACAAAGGGCAGGGGAGCAGGGGGCCCAGGGCAGGTCCCTCAGAGCCCGGCAGGCCCAGTGGAGTGTCACAAGCATTTAGGCCCAGGCCAAAGCGCGCTTTCTTTGTCTGCACAGCTGCCCAAACTCTCACCTTTCCACTCAGGCCGCCCTCTTACTTGAAGTGTGTGTGGAACCTGTCCGCGCAGTACACCTCGCTGCACAGCTAAGCATAGGTCTGGGCATCGTACCTTCCTGCCAGGTGACCGAGGCTCGCAGGCAGATGGGTCCCTGGGACACACGCGGAGAGGCTCCTGCCCGGGCCACAGGCCGCCCACTGCCGCTGCCCCAGATCGGGGGCGGCAAAGCAGCCCTGTCTGAGTCCCCAGCCTCTAGAGTGAGTATTGGACCAACACTTGTAGAAAACGGGGTCCTTGCAGGCCACTCATTGGAGGGAAACAAATAAATATTTGCTGACTTTCTGCTTAAACTTACGAGCGTTCACACCTAAGCCTCTTACAAGGTCAGCTGTTTAGCTAAACATGAGCTCATGATCTAAATTTACACAATAAAGAAGAAAGCAGCTACAAGGGGAGACAATCAGCCAAAACAATCTATACCAGTGTTAGGTTCCCAAGGCCATCCATCAGATGTAGGAATAATCGGGTGCAAGGCAGAAAATATACATAAAACTGGAACTGAAACAAGGCACAAGGATGATTTCAAATACTGTAGGATCTCTAAAACGTTTTTAAAGGACATGTCATTGATAAAGCTAAATACACAAAGGTTGTGTAATACAACAGATTAATCATTGAGAAGAGTGAAATTATGCTGTTTTGAAAACTATGGCAGGTCAGATTTTCTGCCTAATTATATAAGAAGATTTCTCTAAAAAATACACATTATTTCAAAGACATATTGGCTGTGAAATATGTTAAGGGTTTTTCAAATGGCTTGTCTGCAAAGAAAGGTGAGATGTAGGAGATCACAGAAAGTCGAGGGGAAAATAGGTCAATATATACATTGCTATATGGTGAACTAAGCCTTAGACCGGCAACAATGGAGAGGATCTGACCCTTAGAAACGTACAAGTAAGCTGGAATCTTCAAAAGTTCAAATCTTTATAAGTAAAAAGATTTATTAAAATGAATAACCAAGTGTTTTAATTGACATCAGAAGATGAAAACAATAAACCCTGAGAACATAGAAAAAAGTTAAATAAAGATATGAGCAGAACTTAATACAACAGAAAACGTATAAAATCCAGGTGATTTAGTAAGTCCAAAGAATCTTCTTTGAAATGATTTAAAAGACACACTTTGATTAAGGAAAACAAAAACATAAGTAAAGAATATACAGAAAGAGTCAGGACAATGTTAGAGCAGAGAATATATGAAATGCCAGTAAGTTTGAACATTTCTGTCAAGTGGACCATTTCCTAGCTCCTAAAGTTTACCAATACTGACACAAGAGTAAATCATTTAAGGTCATCATATCTGCCCTTGGCATTCTCGGAACGCCCTGGCCTCAGAATGCAGCCTCTGTAGTCCATGGTAATCTGGGGAGAGGGGGCGGGGCTGAGGGAGGTTGGAACACTGCCCTCACAGAGGGAGCGGGTGTGGCCATCTCTGCTGTGACTGAACAAAGGGCAGGGGAGCAGGGGGCCCAGGGCACGGCCCTCAGAGCCCGGCAGGCCCAGTGGAGTGTCACAAGCATTTAGGCCCAGGACAAAGGGCGCTTTCTTTGTCTGCACAGCTTCCCAAACTCTCACCTTTCCACTCAGGCAGCCCTCTTACTTGAAGTGTGTGTGGAACCTGTCCGGGCAGTACACCTCGCTGCACAGCTAACCATAGGTCTGGGCATCGTAGCTTCCTGCCAGGTGACCGAGGCTCACAGGCAGATGGGTCCCTGGGACACACGCGGAGAGGCTCCTGCCCGGGCCACAGGCCGCCCAGTGCCCCTGCCCCAGATCGGGGGCGGCAAAGCAGCCCTGTCTGAGTCCCCTGTCTCTAGAGGGAGTATTGGACCGACACTTGTAGAAAACGGGGTCCTTGCGGGCCACTCATTGGAGGGACACAAATAAATCTTTGCCGACTTTCTGCTAAAAATTACGAGCGTTCACACCTAAACCTCTTACAAGGTCAGCTCTTTAGCTAAACATGAGCTCATGATCTAAATTTACACAATAATGAAGAAAGCAGCTACAAGGGGAGACAATCAGCCAAAACAATAAATACCCGTATTAGATTCCCAAGGCCATCCATCAGATGTAGGAATAATCGGGTGAAAGGCAGAAAATATACATAAAACTGGATCTGAAACAAGGCACGAGGATGTTTTCAAAGACTGGTAGGATCTCTAAAACATTTTTAAAGGACATGTCATTGATAAAGCTAAATACACCTAGGTTGTGTAATACAACAGATTAATCATTCAGAAGAGTGAAATTATGCTGTTTTGAAAACTATGGCAGGTCAGATTTTCTGCCTAAGTATATAAGAAGATTTCTCTAAAAATTACACATTATTTCAAAGCCTTATTGGCTGTGAAATAAGTTAAGGGAATTTCAAATGACTTGTCTGAAAGAAAGGTGAGATGTAGGGGATCACAGAAAGTCTAGGGGAAAATAGGTCAATATATACATTGCTATATGGTGAACTAAGCCTTAGGCCGGCAACAATGGAGAGGACCTGACCCTTAGAAACGTACAAGTAAGCTGGAATCTTCAAAAGTTCAAATCTTTATAAGTAAAAAGATTTATTAAAATGAATAACCAAGTGTTTTAATTGACATCAGAAGATGAAAAGAATAAACCCTGAGAACATAGAAAAAAGTTAAATAGAGATATGAGCAGAACTTAATACAACAGAAAACGAATAAAATCCAGGTGATTTAGTAAGTCCAAAGAATCTTCTTTGAAAAGATTTAAAAGACACACTTTGATTAAGGAAAACAAAAACATAAGTAAAGAATATACAGAAAGAGTCAGGACAATGTTAGAGCAGAGAATATATGAAATGCCAGTAAATTTGAACATTTCTGTCAAGTGGACCATTTCCTAGCTCCTAAAGTTTACCAACACTGACACAAGAGGAAATCATTTAAGGTCATCATGTCTGCCCTTGGCATTCTCGGAACGCCATGGCCTCAGAATGCAGCCTCTGTAGTCCATGGTAACCTGCGGAGAAGGGGCGGGGCTGAGGGAGGTTGGAACACTGCCCTCACTGAGGGAGTGGGTGTGGCCATCTCTGCTGTGACTGAACAAAGGGCAGGGGAGCAGGGGGCCCAGGGCAGGTCCCTCAGAGCCCGGCAGGCCCAGTGGAGTGTCACAAGCATTTAGGCCCAGGCCAAAGCGCGCTTTCTTTGTCTGCACAGCTGCCCAAACTCTCACCTTTCCACTCAGGCCGCCCTCTTACTTGAAGTGTGTGTGGAACCTGTCCGCGCAGTACACCTCGCTGCACAGCTAAGCATAGGTCTGGGCATCGTACCTTCCTGCCAGGTGACCGAGGCTCGCAGGCAGATGGGTCCCTGGGACACACGCGGAGAGGCTCCTGCCCGGGCCACAGGCCGCCCACTGCCGCTGCCCCAGATCGGGGGCGGCAAAGCAGCCCTGTCTGAGTCCCCAGCCTCTAGAGTGAGTATTGGACCAACACTTGTAGAAAACGGGGTCCTTGCAGGCCACTCATTGGAGGGAAACAAATAAATATTTGCTGACTTTCTGCTTAAACTTACGAGCGTTCACACCTAAGCCTCTTACAAGGTCAGCTGTTTAGCTAAACATGAGCTCATGATCTAAATTTACACAATAAAGAAGAAAGCAGCTACAAGGGGAGACAATCAGCCAAAACAATCTATACCAGTGTTAGGTTCCCAAGGCCATCCATCAGATGTAGGAATAATCGGGTGCAAGGCAGAAAATATACATAAAACTGGAACTGAAACAAGGCACAAGGATGATTTCAAATACTGTAGGATCTCTAAAACGTTTTTAAAGGACATGTCATTGATAAAGCTAAATACACAAAGGTTGTGTAATACAACAGATTAATCATTGAGAAGAGTGAAATTATGCTGTTTTGAAAACTATGGCAGGTCAGATTTTCTGCCTAATTATATAAGAAGATTTCTCTAAAAAATACACATTATTTCAAAGACATATTGGCTGTGAAATATGTTAAGGGTTTTTCAAATGGCTTGTCTGCAAAGAAAGGTGAGATGTAGGAGATCACAGAAAGTCGAGGGGAAAATAGGTCAATATATACATTGCTATATGGTGAACTAAGCCTTAGACCGGCAACAATGGAGAGGATCTGACCCTTAGAAACGTACAAGTAAGCTGGAATCTTCAAAAGTTCAAATCTTTATAAGTAAAAAGATTTATTAAAATGAATAACCAAGTGTTTTAATTGACATCAGAAGATGAAAACAATAAACCCTGAGAACATAGAAAAAAGTTAAATAAAGATATGAGCAGAACTTAATACAACAGAAAACGTATAAAATCCAGGTGATTTAGTAAGTCCAAAGAATCTTCTTTGAAATGATTTAAAAGACACACTTTGATTAAGGAAAACAAAAACATAAGTAAAGAATATACAGAAAGAGTCAGGACAATGTTAGAGCAGAGAATATATGAAATGCCAGTAAGTTTGAACATTTCTGTCAAGTGGACCATTTCCTAGCTCCTAAAGTTTACCAATACTGACACAAGAGTAAATCATTTAAGGTCATCATATCTGCCCTTGGCATTCTCGGAACGCCCTGGCCTCAGAATGCAGCCTCTGTAGTCCATGGTAATCTGGGGAGAGGGGGCGGGGCTGAGGGAGGTTGGAACACTGCCCTCACTGAGGGAGTGGGTGTGGCCATCTCTGCTGTGACTGAACAAAGGGCAGGGGAGCAGGGGGCCCAGGGCACGGCCCTCAGAGCCCGGCAGGCCCAGTGGAGTGTCACAAGCATTTAGGCCCAGGACAAAGGGCGCTTTCTTTGTCTGCACAGCTTCCCAAACTCTCACCTTTCCACTCAGGCAGCCCTCTTACTTGAAGTGTGTGTGGAACCTGTCCGGGCAGTACACCTCGCTGCACAGCTAAGCATAGGTCTGGGCATCGTACCTTCCTGCCAGGCGACCGAGGCTCGCAGGCAGATGGGTCCCTGGGACACACGCGGAGAGGCTCCTGCCCGGGCCACAGGCCGCCCACTGCCCCTGCCCCAGATCGGGGGCCGCAAAGCAGCCCTGTCTGAGTCCCCTGCCTCTAGAGGGAGTATTGGACCGACACTTGTAGAAAACGGGGTCCTTGCGGGCCACTCATTGGAGGGACACAAATAAATCTTTGCCGACTTTCTGCTGAAACTTACGAGCGTTCACACCTAAGCCTCTTACAAGGTCAGCTGTTTAGCTAAACATGAGCTCATGATCTAAATTTACACAATAATGAAGAAAGCAGCTACAAGGGGAGACAATCAGGCAAAACAATCAATACCAGTATTAGATTCCCAAGTCCATCCATCAGATGTAGGAATAATCGGGTGCAAGGCAAAAAATATACATAAAACTGGAACTGAAACAAGGCACAAGGATGTTTTCAAAGACTGGTAGGATCTCTAAAACATTTTTAAAGGACATGTCAGTGATAAAGCTAAATACACAAAGGTTGTGTAATACAACAGATTAATCATTGAGAAGAGTGAAATTATGCTGTTTTGAAAACTATGGCAGGTCAGATTTTCTGCCTAATTATATAAGAAGATTTCTCTAAAAAATACACATATTTCAAAGCCTTATTGGCTGTGAAATAAGTTAAGGGTATTTCAAATGGCTTGTCTGCAAAGAAAGGTGAGATGTAGGGAATTACAGAAAGTCGAGGGGAAAATAGGTCAATATATACATTGCTATATGGTGAACTAAGCCTTAGGCCAGCAACAATGGAGAGGACCTGACCCTTAGAAACGTACAAGTAAGCTGGAATCTTCAAAAGTTCAAATCTTTATAAGTAAAAAGATTTATTAAAATGAATAACCAAGTGTTTTAATTGACATCAGAAGATGAAAACAATAAACCCTGAGAACATAGAAAAAAGTTAAATAAAGATATGAGCAGAACTTAATACAACAGAAAACGTATAAAATTCAGGTGATTTAGTAAGTCCAAAGAATCTTCTTTGAAAAGATTTAAAAGACACACTTTGATTAAGGAAAACAAAAACATAAGTAAAGAATATACAGAAAGAGTCAGGACAATGTTAGAGCAGAGAATATATGAAATGCCAGTAAATTTGAACATTTCTGTCAAGTGGACCATTTCCTAGCTCCTAAAGTTTACCAACACTGACACAAGAGGAAATCATTAAAGGTCATCATGTCTGCCCTTGGCATTCTCGGAACGCCCTGGCCTCAGAATGCAGCCTCTGTAGTCCATGGTAAACTGCAGAGAGGGGGCGGGGCTGAGGGAGGTTGGAACACTGCCCTCACTGAGGGAGTGGGTGTGGCCATCTCTGCTGTGACTGAACAAAGGGCAGGGGAGCAGGGGGCCCAGGGCAGGGCCCTCAGAGCCCGGCAGGCCCAGTGGAGTGTCACAAGTTTTTAGGCCCATGCCAAAGGGCACCTTCTTTGTCTGCAGAGCTGCCCAATCTCTCACCTTTCCACTCAGGACGCCCTCTTACTTGAAGTGTGTGTGGAACCTGTCCACGCAGTACACCTCACTGCACAGCTAAGCATAGGTCTGGGCATCGTAGCTTCCTGCCAGGTGACCGAGGCTCACAGGCAGATGGGTCCCTGTGACACACGCGGAGAGGCTCCTGCCCGGGCCACAGGCCGCCCACTGCCCCTGCCCCAGATCGGGGTCGGCAAAGCAGCCCTGTCTGAGTCCCCAGCCTCTAGAGGGAGTATTGGACCAACACTTGTAGAAAACGGTGTCCTTGCAGGCCACTCATTGGAGGGAAACAAATAAATATTTGCTGACTTTCTGCTTAAACTTACGAGCGTTCACACCTAAGCCTCTTACAAGGTCAGCTGTTTAGCTAAACATGAGCTCATGATCTAAATTTACACAATAAAGAAGAAAGCAGCTACAAGGGGTGACAATCAGCCAAAACAATCTATACCAGTGTTAGGTTCCCAAGGCCATCCATCAGATGTAGGAATAATCGGGTGCAAGGCAGAAAATATACATAAAACAGGAACTGAAACAAGGCACAAGGATGATTTCAAATACTGTAGGATCTCTAAAACGTTTTTAAAGGACATGTCATTGATAAAGCTAAATACACAAAGGTTGTGTAATACAACAGATTAATCATTGAGAAGAGTGAAATTATGCTGTTTTGAAAACTATGGCAGGTCAGATTTTCTGCCTAATTATATAAGAAGATTTCTCTAAAAAATACACATTATTTCAAAGACATATTGGCTGTGAAATATGTTAAGGGTTTTTCAAATGGCTTGTCTGCAAAGAAAGGTGAGATGTAGGAGATCACAGAAAGTCGAGGGGAAAATAGGTCAATATATACATTGCTATATGGTGAACTAAGCCTTAGACCGGCATCAATGGAGAGGATCTGACCCTTAGAAACGTACAAGTAAGCTGGAATCTTCAAAAGTTCAAATCTTTATAAGTAAAAAGATTTATTAAAATGAATAACCAAGTGTTTTAATTGACATCAGAAGATGAAAACAATAAACCCTGAGAACATAGAAAAAAGTTAAATAAAGATATGAGCAGAACTTAATACAACAGAAAACGTATAATATCCAGGTGATTTAGTAAGTCCAAAGAATCTTTTTGAAATGATTTAAAAGACACACTTTGATTAAGGAAAACAAAAACATAAGTAAAGAATATACAGAAAGAGTCAGGACAATGTTAGAGCAGAGAATATATGAAATGCCAGTAAGTTTGAACATTTCTGTCAAGTGGACCATTTCCTAGCTCCTAAAGTTTACCAATACTGACACAAGAGTAAATCATTTAAGGTCATCATATCTGCCCTTGGCATTCTCGGAACGCCCTGGCCTCAGAATGCAGCCTCTGTAGTCCATGGTAATCTGGGGAGAGGGGGCGGGGCTGAGGGAGGTTGGAACACTGCCCTCACAGAGGGAGCGGGTGTGGCCATCTCTGCTGTGACTGAACAAAGGGCAGGGGAGCAGGGGGACCAGGGCAGGGCCCTCAGAGCCCGGCAGGCCCAGTGGAGTGTCACAAGCATTTAGGCCCAGGACAAAGGGCGCTTTCTTTGTCTGCACAGCTTCCCAAACTCTCACCTTTCCACTCAGGCAGCCCTCTTACTTGAAGTGTGTGTGGAACCTGTCCGGGCAGTACACCTCGCTGCACAGCTAACCATAGGTCTGGGCATCGTAGCTTCCTGCCAGGTGACCGAGGCTCACAGGCAGATGGGTCCCTGGGACACACGCGGAGAGGCTCCTGCCCGGGCCACAGGCCGCCCAGTGCCCCTGCCCCAGATCGGGGGCGGCAAAGCAGCCCTGTCTGAGTCCCCTGTCTCTAGAGGGAGTATTGGACCGACACTTGTAGAAAACGGGGTCCTTGCGGGCCACTCATTGGAGGGACACAAATAAATCTTTGCCGACTTTCTGCTAAAAATTACGAGCGTTCACACCTAAACCTCTTACAAGGTCAGCTCTTTAGCTAAACATGAGCTCATGATCTAAATTTACACAATAATGAAGAAAGCAGCTACAAGGGGAGACAATCAGCCAAAACAATAAATACCCGTATTAGATTCCCAAGGCCATCCATCAGATGTAGGAATAATCGGGTGAAAGGCAGAAAATATACATAAAACTGGATCTGAAACAAGGCACGAGGATGTTTTCAAAGACTGGTAGGATCTCTAAAACATTTTTAAAGGACATGTCATTGATAAAGCTAAATACACCTAGGTTGTGTAATACAACAGATTAATCATTCAGAAGAGTGAAATTATGCTGTTTTGAAAACTATGGCAGGTCAGATTTTCTGCCTAAGTATATAAGAAGATTTCTCTAAAAATTACACATTATTTCAAAGCCTTATTGGCTGTGAAATAAGTTAAGGGTATTTCAAATGACTTGTCTGCAAAGAAAGGTGAGATGTAGGGGATCACAGAAAGTCTAGGGGAAAATAGGTCAATATATACATTGCTATATGGTGAACTAAGCCTTAGGCCGGCAACAATGGAGAGGACCTGACCCTTAGAAACGTACAAGTAAGCTGGAATCTTCAAAAGTTCAAATCTTTATAAGTAAAAAGATTTATTAAAATGAATAACCAAGTGTTTTAATTGACATCAGAAGATGAAAACAATAAACCCTGAGAACATAGAAAAAAGTTAAATAAAGATATGAGCAGAACTTAATACAACAGAAAACGTATAAAATTCAGGTGATTTAGTAAGTCCAAAGAATCTTCTTTGAAAAGATTTAAAAGACACACTTTGATTAAGGAAAACAAAAACATAAGTAAAGAATATACAGAAAGAGTCAGGACAATGTTAGAGCAGAGAATATATGAAATGCCAGTAAATTGGTACATTTCTGTCAAGTGGACCATTTCCTAGCTCCTAAAGTTTACCAAAACTGACACAAGAGGAAATCATTTAAGGTCATCATGTCTGCCTTGGCATTCTTGGTACGCCCTGGCCTCAGAATTCAGCCTCTGTAGTCCATGGTAACCTGCGGAGAGGGTGCGGGGCTGAGGGAGGTTGGAACACTGCCCTCACAGAGGGAGTGGGTGTGGCCATCTCTGCTGTGACTGAACAAAGGGCAGTGGAGCAGGGGGCCCAAGGCAGGGCCCTCAGAGCCCGGCAGGCCCAGTGGAGTGTCACAAGCATTTAGGCCCAGGCCAAAGGGGGCTTTCTTTGTCTGCACAGCTGCCCAAACTCTCACCTTTCCACTCACGCAGCCCTCTTACTTGAAGTGTGTGTGGAACCTGTCCGCGCAGTACACCTCGCTGCACAGCTTATCATAGGTCTGGGCATCGTAGCTTCCTGCCAGGTGACCGAGGCTCACAGGGAGATGGGTCCCTGGGAAACAAGCGGAGAGGCTCCTGCCCGGGCCACAGGCCGCCCACTGCCCCTGCCCAAGATCGGGGTCGGCAAAGCAGCCCTGTCTCAGTCCCCTGCCTCTAGAGGGAGTATTGGACCAACACTTGTAGAAAACGGGGTCCTTGCGGGCCACTCATTGGAGGGACACAAATAAATCTTTGCCGACTTTCTGCTTAAACTTACGAGCGTTCACAACTAAACCTCTTACAAGGTCAGCTGTTTAGCTAAACATGAGCTCATGATCTAAATTTACACAATAATGAAGAAAGCAGCTACAAGGGGAGACAATCAGCCAAAACTATCAATACCAGTAATAGATTCCCAAGGCCATCCATCAGATGTAGGAATAATCGGGTGCAAGGCAGAAAATATACATAAAACTGGAACTGAAACAAGGCACGAGGATGTTTTCAAAGACTGGTAGGATCTCTAAAACATTTTTAAAGGACATGTCATTGATAAAGCTAAATACACCTAGGTTGTGTAATACAACAGATTAATCATTGAGAAGAGTGAAATTATGCTGTTTTGAAAACTATGGCAGGTCAGATTTTCTGCCTAATTATATAAGAAGATTTCTCTAAAAAATACACATTATTTCAAAGACATATTGACTGTGAAATACGTTAAGGGTTTTTCAAATGGCTTGTCTGCAAAGAAAGGTGAGATGTAGGAGATCACAGAATGTCGAGGGGAAAAAAGGTCAATATATACATTGCTATATGGTGAACTAAGCCTTAGGCCGGCAACAATGGAGAGGACCTGACCCTTAGAAACGTACAAGTAAGCTGGAATCTTCAAAAGTTCAAATCTTTATAAGTAAAAAGATTTATTAAAATGAATAACCAAGTGTTTTAATTGACATCAGAAGATGTAAACAATAAACCCTGAGAACATAGATAAATAAAGATATGAGCAGAACTTAATACAACAGAAAACGTATAAAATTCAGGTGATTTAGTAAGTCCAAAGAATCTTCCTTGAAAAGGTTTAAAAGACACACTTTGATTAAGGAAAACAAAAACATAAGTAAAGAATATACAGAAAGGGTCAGGACAATGTTAGAGCAGAGAATACATGAAATGCCAGTAAATTTGATCATTTCTGTCAAGTGGACCATTTCCTAGCTCTAAAGATTATCAAAACTGACACAAGAGGAAATCATTTAAGGTCATCATGACTGCCCTTGGCATTCTCGAAACGCCCTGCCCTCAGAAAGCAGCCTCTGTAGACCATGGTAACCTGTGGAGAGGGGGGGGGGCTGAGGGAGGTTGGAACACTGCCCTCACTGAGGGAGTGGGTGTGGCCATCTCTGCTGTGACTGAACAAAGGGCAGGGGAGCAGGGGGCCCAGGGCAGGGTCCTCAGAGCCCGGCAGGCCCAGTGGAGTGTCACAAGCATTTAGGCCCTGGCCAAAGGGCCCTTTCTTTGTCTGCACAGCTGCCCAAACTCTCACCTTTCCACTCAGGCCGCCCTCTTACTTGAAGTGTGTGTGGAACCTCTCCGCGCAGTACACCTCGCTGCACAGCTAAGCATAGGTCTGGGCATCATAGCTTCCTGCCAGGTGACCGAGGCTCACAGGCAGATGTGTCCCTGGGACACACGCGGAGAGGCTCCTACCCGGGCCACAGGCCGCCCACTGCCCCTGCCACAGATCGGGGGCCTCAAAGCAGCCCTGTCTGAGTCCCCTGCCTCTAGAGGTAGTATGCGACCAACACTTGTAGAAAACGGGGTCCTTGCGGGCCACTCATTGGAGGGACACAAATAAATCTTTGCCGACTTTCTGCTGAAACTTACAAGCGTTCACACCTAAGCCTCTTACAAGGTCAGCTGTTTAGCTAAACATGAGCTCATGATCTAAATTTACACAATAATGAAGAAAGCAGCTACAAGGGGAGACAATCAGCCAAAACAATCAATACCAGTATAAGATTCCCAAGGCCATCCATCAGATGTAGGAATAATCGGGTGCAAGGCAGAAAATATACATAAAAATGGAACTGAAACAAGGCACGAGGATGTTTTCAAAGACTGGTAGGATCTCTAAAACATTTTTAAAGGACATGTCATTGATAAAGCTAAATACACCTAGGTTGTGTAATACAACAGATTAATCATTGAGAAGAGTGAAATTATGCTGTTTGGAAAACTATGGCAGGTCAGATTTTCTGCCTAATTATATAAGAAGATTTCTCTAAAAATTACACATTATTTCAAAGCCTTATTGGCTGTGAAATAAGTTAAGGGTATTTCAAATGACTTGTCTGCAAAGAAAGGTGAGATGTAGGGGATCACAGAAAGTCTAGGGGAAAATAGGTCTATATATACATTGCTATATGGTGAACTAAGCCTTAGGCCAGCAACAATGGAGAGGACCTGACCCTTAGACACGTACAAGTAAGCTGGAATCTTCAAAAGTGCAAATCTTTATAAGTAAAAAGATTTATTAAAATGAATAACCAAGTGTTTTAATTGACATCAGAAGATGAAAACAATAAACCCTGAGAACATAGAAAAAAGATAAATAAAGATATGAGCAGAACTTAATACAACAGAAAACGTATAAAATTCAGGTGAATTAGTAAGTCCAAAGAATCTTCTTTTAAAAGATTTAAAAGACACACTTTGATTAAGGAAAACCAAAACATAAGTAAAGAATATACAGAAAGAGTCAGGACAATGTTAGAGAAGACAATATATGAAATGCCAGTAAATTTGAACATTTCTGTAAAGTGGACCATTTCCTAGCTCCTAAAGTTTACCAACACTGACACAAGAGGAAATCATTTAAGGTCATCATGTCTGCCCTTGGCATTCTTGGAACCGCCTGGTCTCAGAATGCAGCCTCTGTAGTCCATGGTAACCTGCGGAGAGGGGGCAGGGATGAGGGAGGTTGGAACACTGCCCTCACTGAGGGAGTGGGTGTGGCCATCTCTGCTGTGACTGAACAAATGGCAGAGGAGCAGGGGGCCCAGGGCAGGGCCCTCAGAGCCCGGCAGGCCCAGTGGAGTGTCACAATCTTTTAGGCCCAGGCCAAAGGGCACCTTCTTTGTCTGCACAGCTGCCCAAACTCTCACCTTTCCACTCAGGCCGCCCTCTTACTTGAAGTGTGTGTGGAACGTGTCCGCGCAGTATACCGCGCTGCACAGATAAGCATAGGTGTGGGTATCGTAGCTTCCTGCCAGGTGACCGAAGTTCGCAGGCAGATGTGTCCCTGGGACACACGCGGAGAGTATCCTGCCCGGGTCACAGGCCGCCCACTGCCCCTGCCCCAGATAGGGGGGCCGCAATGCAGCCCTGTCTGAGTCCCCTGCCTCTAGAGAGAGTATTGCACCAACACTTGTAGAAAACGGGGTCCTTGCGGGCCACTCATTGGATGGACACAAATAAATCTTTGCCGACTGTCTGCTGAAACTTACGAGCGTTCACACCTAAGCCTCTTACAAGGTCAGCTGTTTAGCTAAACATGAGCTCATGATCTAAATTTACACAATAATGAAGAAAGCAGCTACAATGGGAGACAATCAGCCAAAACCATCAATACCAGAATTAGATTCCCAAGGCCATCCATCAGATGTAGGAATAATCGGGTGCAAGGCAGAAAATATACATAAAACTGGAACTGAAACAAGGCACAAGGATGTTTTCAA
The DNA here is from genome assembly GCF_964341445.2 of Mesoplodon mirus. Classification (NCBI taxonomy): domain Eukaryota; kingdom Metazoa; phylum Chordata; class Mammalia; order Artiodactyla; family Ziphiidae; genus Mesoplodon; species Mesoplodon mirus. Next base: position 175,501 of record NW_028295149.1, on the reverse strand, counting down.
AGACTGGTAGGATCTCTAAAACATTTTTCAAGGACATGTCATTGATAAAGCTAAATACTCCAAGGTTGTGTAATACAACAGATTAATCATTGAGAAGAGTGAAATTATGCTGTTTTGAAAACTATGGCAGGTCAGATTTTCTGCCTAATTATATAAGAAGATTTCTCTAAAAAATACACATTATTTCAAAGACATATTGACTGTGAAATACGTTAAGGGTTTTTCAAATGGCTTGTCTGCAAAGAAAGGTGAGATGTAGGAGATCACAGAAAGTCGAGGGGAAAAAAGGTCAATATATATATTGCTATATGGTGAACTAAGCCTTAGGCCGGCAACAATGGAGAGGACCTGACCCTTAGAAACGTACAAGTAAGCTGGAATCTTCAAAAGTTCAAATCTTTATAAGTAAAAAGATTTATTAAAATGAATAACCAAGTGTTTTAATTGACATCAGAAGATGAAAACAATAAACCCTGAGAACATAGATAAATAAAGATATGAGCAGAACTTAATACAACAGAAAACGTATAAAATTCAGGTGATTTAGTAAGTCCAAAGAATCTTCTTTGAAAAGATTTAAAAGACACACTTTGATTAAGGAAAACAAAAACATAAGTAAAGAATATACAGAAAGAGTCAGGACAATGTTAGAGCAGAGAATATATGAATTGCCAGTAAGTTTGAACATTTCTGTCAAGTGGACCATTTCCTAGCTCTTAAAGTTTACCAAAACTGACACAAGAGGAAATCATTTAAGGTCATCATGTCTGCCCTTGGCATTCTTGGAACGCCCTGGCCTCAGAATGCAGCCTCAGTAGTCCATGGTAACCTGTGGAGAGGGGGCGGGGCTGTGGGAGGTTGGAACACTGCCCTCACTGAGGGAGTGGGTGTGGCCATCTCTGCTGTGACTGAACAAAGGTCAGGGGAGCAGGGGACACAGGGCAGGGCCCTCAGAGCCCGGCAGGCCCAGTGGAGTGTCACAAGCATTTAGGCCCAGGACAAAGGTCCCTTTCTTTGTCTGCACAGCTGTCCAAACTCTCACCTTTCCACTCAGGCCGCCCTCTTACTTGAAGTGTGTGTGGAACCTGTCCGCGCAGTACACCTCGCTGCACAGCTAAGCATAGGTCTGTGCATCGTAGCTTCCTGCCAGGTGACCGAGGCTCGCAGGCAGATGGGTCCCTGGGACACACGCGGAGAGGCTCTTGCCCGGGCCACAGGCCGCCCACTGCCCCTGCCCCAGATCGGGGGCGGCAAAGCAACCCTGTCTGAATCCCCTGCCGCTACAGTGAGTATTGGACCAACACTTGTAGAAAACGGGGTCCTTGCGGGCCACTCATTGGAGGGACACAAATAAATCTTTGCCGACTTTCTGCTGAAACTTACGAGCGTTCACACCTAAGCCTCTTACAAGGTCAGCTGTTTAGCTAAACATGATCTCATGTTCTAAATTTACACAATAATGAAGAAAGCAGCTACAAGGGGAGACAATCAGCCAAAACAATCAATACCAGATTTAGATTCCCAAGGCCATCCATCAGATGTAGGAATAATCGGGTGCAAGGCAGAAAATATACATAAAACTGGAACTGAAACAAGGCACAAGGATGTTTTCAAAGACTGGTAGGATCTCTAAAACATTTTTCAAGGACATGTCATTGATAAAGCTAAATACTCCAAGGTTGTGTAATACAACAGATTAATCATTGAGAAGAGTGAAATTATGCTGTTTTGAAAACTATGGCAGGTCAGATTTTCTGCCTAATTCTATAAGAAGATTTCTCTAAAAAATACACATTATTTCAAAGACTTATTGGCTGTGAAATAAGTTAAGGGTATTTCAAATGGCTTGTCTGCAAAGAAAGGTGAGATGTAGGGAATCACAGAAAGTCGAGGGGAAAATAGGTCAATATATACATTGCTGTATGGTGAACTAAGCCTTAGGCCAGCAACAATGGAGAGGACCTGACCCTTAGACACGTACAAGTAAGCTGGAATCTTCAAAAGTTCAAATCTTTATAAGTAAAAAGATTTATTAAAATGAATAACCAAGTGTTTTAATTGACATCAGAAGATGAAAACAATAAACCCTGAGAACATAGAGAAAGATAAATAAAGATATGAGCAGAACTTAATACAACAGAAAACGTATAAAATTCAGGTGATTTAGTAAGTCCAAAGAATCTTCTTTGAAAAGATTTAAAAGACACACTTTGATTAAGGAAAACCAAAACATAAGTAAAGAATATACAGAAAGAGTCAGGACAATGTTAGAGCAGAGAATATATGAAATGCCAGTAAATTTGAACATTTCTGTCAAGTGGACCATTTCCTAGCTCCTAAAGTTTACGAACACTGACACAAGAGGAAATCATTAAAGGTCATCATGTCTGCCCTTGGAATTCTTGGAACGCCCTGGCCTCAGAATGCAACCTCTGTAGTCCATGGTAACCTGTGGAGAGGGGGCGGGGCTGAGGGATGTTGGAACACTGCCCTCACTGAGGGAGTGGGTGTGGCCATCTCTGCTGTGACTGAACAAAGGGCAGGGGAGCAGGGGGCCCAGGGCAGGGCCCTCAGAGCCCGGCAGGCCCAGTGGAGTGTCACAAGTTTTTAGGCCCAGTCCAAAGGGCGCCTTCTTTGTCTGCACAGCTGCCCAAACTCTCAACTTTCCACTCAGGCAGCCCTCTTACTTGAAGTGTGTGTGGAACCTGTCCGCGCAGTACACCTCGCTGCACAGATAAGCATAGGTCTGGGCATCGTAGCTTCCTGCCAGGTGACCGAGGCTCACAGGCAGATGGGTCCCTGGGACACACGCGGAGAGGCTCCTGCCCGGGCCACAGGCCGCCCACTGCCCCTGCCCCAGATCGGGGGCGGCAAAGCAGCCCTGGCTGAGTCCCCTGCCTCTAGAGGGAGTATTGGAACGACACTTGTAAAAAACGGGGTCCTTGCGGGCCACTCATTGGAGGGAAACAAATAAATATTTGCTGACATTCTGCTGAAACTTACGAGCGTTCACACCTAAGCATCTTACAAGGTCAGCTGTTTAGCTAAACATGAGCTCATGATCTAAATTTACACAATAATGAAGAAAGCAGCTACAAGGGGAGACAATCAGCCAAAACAATCAATACCAGTATTAGGTTCCCAAGGCCATCCATCAGATGAAGGAATAATCGGGTGCAAGGCAGAAAATATACATAAAACTGGAAATGAAACAAGGCACAAGAATGATTTCAAAGACTGTAGGATCTCTAAAACGTTTTTAAAGGACATGTCATTGATAAAGCTAAATACACAAAGGTTGTGTAATACAACAGATTAATCATTGAGAAGAGTGAAATTATGCTGTTTTGAAAACTATGGCAGGTCAGATTTTCTGCCTAATTATATAAGTAGATTTCTCTAAAAAATACACATTATTTCAAAGACATATTGGCTGTGAAATAAGTTAAGGGTTTTTCAAATGGCTTGTCTGCAAAGAAAGGTGAGATGCAGGAGATCACAGAAAGTCGAGGGGAAAATAGGTCAATATATACATTGCTATATGGTGAACTAAGCCTTAGGCCGGCAACAATGGAGAGGACCTGACCCTTAGAAACGTACAAGTAAGCTGGAATCTTCAAAAGTTCAAATCTTTATAAGTAAAAAGATTTATTAAAATGAATAACCAAGTGTTTTAATTGACATCAGAAGATGAAAACAATAAACCCTGAGAACATAGATAAATAAAGATATGAGCAGAACTTAATACAACAGAAAACGTATAAAATTCAGGTGATTTAGTAAGTCCAAAGAATCTTCTTTGAAAAGAATTAAAAGACACTCTTTGATTAAGGAAAACAAAAACATAAGTAAAGAATATACAGAAAGAGTCAGGACAATGTTAGAGCAGAGAATATATGAAATGCCAGTAAGTTTGAACATTTCTGTCAAGTGGACCATTTCCTAGCTCCTAAAGTTTACCAACACTGACACAAGAGGAAATCATTTAAGGTCATCATATCTGCAGTTCGCATTCTCGGAACGCCCTGGCCTCAGAATGCAGCCTCTGTAGTCCATGGTAATCTGTGGAGAAGGGGCGGGGCTGAGGGAGGTTGGAACACTGCCCTCACTGAGGGAGTGGGTGTGGCCATCTCTGCTGTGACTGAACAAAGGGCAGGGGAGCAGGGAGCCCAGGGCAGGGTCCTCAGAGCCCGGCAGGCCCAGTGGAGTGTCACAAGCATTTAGGCCCAGGACAAAGGGGGCTTTCTTTGTCTGCACAGCTGCCCAAACTCTCACCTTTCAACTCAGGCAGCCCTCTTACTTGAAGTGTGTGTGGAACCTGTCCGCGCAGTACACCTCGCTGCACAGCTAAGCATAGGTCTGGGCATCGTAGCTTCCTGACAGGTGACCGAGGCTCACAGGCAGATGGGTCCCTGGGACACACGCGGAGAGGCTCCTGCCCGGGCCACAGGCCGCCCACTGCCCCTGCCCCAGATCGGGGGCGGCAAAGCAGCCCTGTCTGAGTCCCCTGCCTCTAGAGGGAGTATTGGACCAACACTTGTAGAAAACGGGGTTCTCGTGGGCAACTCATTGGAGGGACACAAATAAATCTTTGCCGACTTTCTGCTGAAGCTTACGAGCGTTCACACCTAAGCGTCTGACAAGGTCAGCTGTTTAGCTAAACATGAGCTCATGATCTAAATTTACAGAATAATGAAGAAATCAGCTACAAGGTGAGACAATCAGCAAAAACTATCAATACCAGAATTAGATTCCCAAGGCCTTCCATCAATTGTTGGAATAATCAGGTGCAAGGCAGAAAATATCCATAAAACTGGAACTGAAACAAGGAACAAGGATGTTTTCAAAGACTGGTAGGATCTCTAAAACATTTTTAAAGTACATGTCATTGATAAAGCTAAATACTCAAAGGTTGTGTAATACAACAGATTAAGCATTGAGAAGAGTGAAATTATGCTGTTTTGAAAACTATGGCAGGTCAGATTTTCTGCCTAATTATATAAGAAGATTTCTCTAAAAATTACACATTATTTCAAAGCCTTATTGGCTGTGACATAAGTTAAGGGTATTTCAATGACTTGTCTGCAAAGAAAGGTGAGATGTAGGGAATCACAGAAAGTCGAGGGGAAAATAGGTCAATATATACATTGCTATATGGTGAACTAAACCTTAGGCCAGCAACAATGGAGAGGACCTGACCCTTAGAAACTTACAAGTAAGCTGGAATCTTCAAAAGTTCAAATCTTTATAAGTAAAAAGATTTATTAAAATGAATAACCAAGTGTTTTAATTGACATCAGAAGATGTAAACAATAAACCCTGAGAACATAGATAAATAAAGTTATGAGCAGAACTTAATACCACAGAAAACGTATAAAATTGAGGTGATTTAGTAAGTCCAAAGAATCTTCTTTGAAAAGATTTAAAAGACACACTTTGATTAAGGAAAACAAAAACATAAGTAAAGAATATACAGAAAGAGTCAGGACAATGTTAGAGCAGAGAATATATGAAATGCCAGTAAGTTTGAACATTTCTGTCAAGTGGACCATTTCCTAGCTCCTAAAGTTTACCAAAACTGACACAAGAGGAAATCATTTAAGGTCATCATATCTGCAGTTGGCATTCTCGGAACGCCCTGCCCTCAGAATGCAGCCTCTGTAGTCCATGGTAATCTGTGGAGAAGGGGCGGGGCTGAGGGAGGTTGGAACACTGCCCTCACTGAGGGAGTGGGTGTGGCCATCTCTGCTGTGACTGAACAAAGGGCAGGGGAGCAGGGAGCCCAGGGCAGGGTCCTCAGAGCCCGGCAGGCCCAGTGGAGTGTCACAAGCATTTAGGCCCAGGACAAAGGGGGCTTTCTTTGTCGGCACAGCTGCCCAAACTCTCACCTTACAACTCAGGCAGCCCTCTTACTTGAAGTGTGTGTGGAACCTGTCCGCGCAGTACACCTCGCTGCACAGCTAAGCATAGGTCTGGGCATCGTAGCTTCCTGCCAGGTGACCGAGGCTCACAGGCAGATGGGTCCCTGGGACACACGCGGAGAGGCTCCTGCCCGGGCCACAGGCCGCCCACTGCCCCTGCCCCAGATCGGGGGCGGCAAAGCAGCCCTGTCTGAGTCCCCTGCCTCTAGAGGGAGTATTGGACCAACACTTGTAGAAAACGGGGTCCTTGCGGGCCACTCATTGACGGACACATATAAATATTTGCTTACTTTCTGCTGAAACTTACGATCGTTCTCACCTAAGCCTCTTACAAGGTAAGCTGTTTAGCTAAACATGAGCTCATGATCAAAATTTACACAATAATGAAGAAAGCAGCTACAAGGGGAGACAATCAGCCAAAACAATCAATACCAGTATTAGATTCCCAAGGCCATCCATCAGATGTAGGGATAATCGGGTGCAAGGCAGAAAATATACATAAAACTGGAACTGAAACAAGGCACAAGGATGTTTTCAAAGACTGGTAGGATCTCTAAAACATTTGTAAAGGACATGTCATTGATAAAGCTAAATACTCCAAAGTTGTGTAATACAACAGATTAATAATTGAGAAGAGTGAAATTATGCTGTTTTGAAAACTATGCCAAGTTAGATTTTCTGCCTAATTATATAAGAAGGTTTCTCTGAAAAATACACATTATTTCAAAGACTTATTGGCTGTGAAATAAGTTAAGGGTATTTCAAATGGCTTGTCTGCAAAGAAAGGTGAGATGTAGGGAATCACAGAAAGTCGAGGGGAAAATAGGTCAATATATACATTGCTGTATGGTGAACTAAGCCTTAGGCCAGCAACAATGGAGAGGACCTCACCCTTAGAAACGTACAAGTAAGCTGGAATCTTCAAAAGTTCAAATCTTTATAAGTAAAAAGATTTATTAAAATGAATAACCAAGTGTTTTAATTGACATCAGAAGATGAAAACAATAAACCCTGAGAACATAGATAAATAAAGATATGAGCAGAACTTAATACAACAGAAAACGTATAAAATTCAGGTGATTTAGTAAGTCCAAAGAATCTTCTTTGAAAAGAATTAAAAGACACTCTTTGATTAAGGAAAACAAAAACATAAGTAAAGAATATACAGAAAGAGTCAGGACAATGTTAGAGCAGAGAATATATGAAATGCCAGTAAGTTTGAACATTTCTGTCAAGTGGACCATTTCCTAGCTCCTAAAGTTTACCAACACTGACACAAGAGGAAATCATTTAAGGTCATCATATCTGCAGTTCGCATTCTCGGAACGCCCTGGCCTCAGAATGCAGCCTCTGTAGTCCATGGTAATCTGTGGAGAAGGGGCGGGGCTGAGGGAGGTTGGAACACTGCCCTCACTGAGGGAGTGGGTGTGGCCATCTCTGCTGTGACTGAACAAAGGGCAGGGGAGCAGGGAGCCCAGGGCAGGGTCCTCAGAGCCCGGCAGGCCCAGTGGAGTGTCACAAGCATTTAGGCCCAGGACAAAGGGGGCTTTCTTTGTCTGCACAGCTGCCCAAACTCTCACCTTTCAACTCAGGCAGCCCTCTTACTTGATGTGTGTGTGGAACCTGTCCGCGCAGTACACCTCGCTGCACAGCTAAGCATAGGTCTGGGCATCGTAGCTTCCTGCCAGGTGACCGAGGCTCACAGGCAGATGGGTCCCTGGGACACACGCGGAGAGGCTCCTGCCCGGGCCACAGGCCGCCCACTGCCCCTGCCCCAGATCGGGGGCGGCAAAGCAGCCCTGTCTGAGTCCCCTGCCTCTAGAGGGAGTATTGGACCAACACTTGTAGAAAACGGGGTTCTCGTGGGCAACTCATTGGAGGGACACAAATAAATCTTTGCCGACTTTCTGCTGAAGCTTACGAGCGTTCACACCTAAGCGTCTGACAAGGTCAGCTGTTTAGCTAAACATGAGCTCATGATCTAAATTTACAGAATAATGAAGAAATCAGCTACAAGGTGAGACAATCAGCAAAAACTATCAATACCAGAATTAGATTCCCAAGGCCTTCCATCAATTGTTGGAATAATCAGGTGCAAGGCAGAAAATATCCATAAAACTGGAACTGAAACAAGGAACAAGGATGTTTTCAAAGACTGGTAGGATCTCTAAAACATTTTTAAAGTACATGTCATTGATAAAGCTAAATACTCAAAGGTTGTGTAATACAACAGATTAAGCATTGAGAAGAGTGAAATTATGCTGTTTTGAAAACTATGGCAGGTCAGATTTTCTGCCTAATTATATAAGAAGATTTCTCTAAAAATTACACATTATTTCAAAGCCTTATTGGCTGTGACATAAGTTAAGGGTATTTCAATGACTTGTCTGCAAAGAAAGGTGAGATGTAGGGAATCACAGAAAGTCGAGGGGAAAATAGGTCAATATATACATTGCTATATGGTGAACTAAACCTTAGGCCAGCAACAATGGAGAGGACCTGACCCTTAGAAACTTACAAGTAAGCTGGAATCTTCAAAAGTTCAAATCTTTATAAGTAAAAAGATTTATTAAAATGAATAACCAAGTGTTTTAATTGACATCAGAAGATGTAAACAATAAACCCTGAGAACATAGATAAATAAAGTTATGAGCAGAACTTAATACCACAGAAAACGTATAAAATTGAGGTGATTTAGTAAGTCCAAAGAATCTTCTTTGAAAAGATTTAAAAGACACACTTTGATTAAGGAAAACAAAAACATAAGTAAAGAATATACAGAAAGAGTCAGGACAATGTTAGAGCAGAGAATATATGAAATGCCAGTAAGTTTGAACATTTCTGTCAAGTGGACCATTTCCTAGCTCCTAAAGTTTACCAAAACTGACACAAGAGGAAATCATTTAAGGTCATCATATCTGCAGTTGGCATTCTCGGAACGCCCTGCCCTCAGAATGCAGCCTCTGTAGTCCATGGTAATCTGTGGAGAAGGGGCGGGGCTGAGGGAGGTTGGAACACTGCCCTCACTGAGGGAGTGGGTGTGGCCATCTCTGCTGTGACTGAACAAAGGGCAGGGGAGCAGGGAGCCCAGGGCAGGGTCCTCAGAGCCCGGCAGGCCCAGTGGAGTGTCACAAGCATTTAGGCCCAGGACAAAGGGGGCTTTCTTTGTCGGCACAGCTGCCCAAACTCTCACCTTACAACTCAGGCAGCCCTCTTACTTGAAGTGTGTGTGGAACCTGTCCGCGCAGTACACCTCGCTGCACAGCTAAGCATAGGTCTGGGCATCGTAGCTTCCTGCCAGGTGACCGAGGCTCACAGGCAGATGGGTCCCTGGGACACACGCGGAGAGGCTCCTGCCCGGGCCACAGGCCGCCCACTGCCCCTGCCCCAGATCGGGGGCGGCAAAGCAGCCCTGTCTGAGTCCCCTGCCTCTAGAGGGAGTATTGGACCAACACTTGTAGAAAACGGGGTCCTTGCGGGCCACTCATTGACGGACACATATAAATATTTGCTTACTTTCTGCTGAAACTTACGATCGTTCTCACCTAAGCCTCTTACAAGGTAAGCTGTTTAGCTAAACATGAGCTCATGATCAAAATTTACACAATAATGAAGAAAGCAGCTACAAGGGGAGACAATCAGCCAAAACAATCAATACCAGTATTAGATTCCCAAGGCCATCCATCAGATGTAGGGATAATCGGGTGCAAGGCAGAAAATATACATAAAACTGGAACTGAAACAAGGCACAAGGATGTTTTCAAAGACTGGTAGGATCTCTAAAACATTTGTAAAGGACATGTCATTGATAAAGCTAAATACTCCAAAGTTGTGTAATACAACAGATTAATAATTGAGAAGAGTGAAATTATGCTGTTTTGAAAACTATGCCAAGTTAGATTTTCTGCCTAATTATATAAGAAGGTTTCTCTGAAAAATACACATTATTTCAAAGACTTATTGGCTGTGAAATAAGTTAAGGGTATTTCAAATGGCTTGTCTGCAAAGAAAGGTGAGATGTAGGGAATCACAGAAAGTCGAGGGGAAAATAGGTCAATATATACATTGCTGTATGGTGAACTAAGCCTTAGGCCAGCAACAATGGAGAGGACCTCACCCTTAGAAACGTACAAGTAAGCTGGAATCTTCAAAAGTTCAAATCTTTATAAGTAAAAAGATTTATTAAAATGAATAACCAAGTGTTTTAATTGACATCAGAAGATGAAAACAATAAACCCTGAGAACATAGATAAATAAAGATATGAGCAGAACTTAATACAACAGAAAACGTATAAAATTCAGGTGATTTAGTAAGTCCAAAGAATCTTCTTTGAAAAGAATTAAAAGACACTCTTTGATTAAGGAAAACAAAAACATAAGTAAAGAATATACAGAAAGAGTCAGGACAATGTTAGAGCAGAGAATATATGAAATGCCAGTAAGTTTGAACATTTCTGTCAAGTGGACCATTTCCTAGCTCCTAAAGTTTACCAACACTGACACAAGAGGAAATCATTTAAGGTCATCATATCTGCAGTTCGCATTCTCGGAACGCCCTGGCCTCAGAATGCAGCCTCTGTAGTCCATGGTAATCTGTGGAGAAGGGGCGGGGCTGAGGGAGGTTGGAACACTGCCCTCACTGAGGGAGTGGGTGTGGCCATCTCTGCTGTGACTGAACAAAGGGCAGGGGAGCAGGGAGCCCAGGGCAGGGTCCTCAGAGCCCGGCAGGCCCAGTGGAGTGTCACAAGCATTTAGGCCCAGGACAAAGGGGGCTTTCTTTGTCTGCACAGCTGCCCAAACTCTCACCTTTCAACTCAGGCAGCCCTCTTACTTGATGTGTGTGTGGAACCTGTCCGCGCAGTACACCTCGCTGCACAGCTAAGCATAGGTCTGGGCATCGTAGCTTCCTGCCAGGTGACCGAGGCTCACAGGCAGATGGGTCCCTGGGACACACGCGGAGAGGCTCCTGCCCGGGCCACAGGCCGCCCACTGCCCCTGCCCCAGATCGGGGGCGGCAAAGCAGCCCTGTCTGAGTCCCCTGCCTCTAGAGGGAGTATTGGACCAACACTTGTAGAAAACGGGGTTCTCGTGGGCAACTCATTGGAGGGACACAAATAAATCTTTGCCGACTTTCTGCTGAAGCTTACGAGCGTTCACACCTAAGCGTCTGACAAGGTCAGCTGTTTAGCTAAACATGAGCTCATGATCTAAATTTACAGAATAATGAAGAAATCAGCTACAAGGTGAGACAATCAGCAAAAACTATCAATACCAGAATTAGATTCCCAAGGCCTTCCATCAATTGTTGGAATAATCAGGTGCAAGGCAGAAAATATCCATAAAACTGGAACTGAAACAAGGAACAAGGATGTTTTCAAAGACTGGTAGGATCTCTAAAACATTTTTAAAGTACATGTCATTGATAAAGCTAAATACTCAAAGGTTGTGTAATACAACAGATTAAGCATTGAGAAGAGTGAAATTATGCTGTTTTGAAAACTATGGCAGGTCAGATTTTCTGCCTAATTATATAAGAAGATTTCTCTAAAAATTACACATTATTTCAAAGCCTTATTGGCTGTGACATAAGTTAAGGGTATTTCAATGACTTGTCTGCAAAGAAAGGTGAGATGTAGGGAATCACAGAAAGTCGAGGGGAAAATAGGTCAATATATACATTGCTATATGGTGAACTAAACCTTAGGCCAGCAACAATGGAGAGGACCTGACCCTTAGAAACTTACAAGTAAGCTGGAATCTTCAAAAGTTCAAATCTTTATAAGTAAAAAGATTTATTAAAATGAATAACCAAGTGTTTTAATTGACATCAGAAGATGTAAACAATAAACCCTGAGAACATAGATAAATAAAGTTATGAGCAGAACTTAATACCACAGAAAACGTATAAAATTGAGGTGATTTAGTAAGTCCAAAGAATCTTCTTTGAAAAGATTTAAAAGACACACTTTGATTAAGGAAAACAAAAACATAAGTAAAGAATATACAGAAAGAGTCAGGACAATGTTAGAGCAGAGAATATATGAAATGCCAGTAAGTTTGAACATTTCTGTCAAGTGGACCATTTCCTAGCTCCTAAAGTTTACCAAAACTGACACAAGAGGAAATCATTTAAGGTCATCATATCTGCAGTTGGCATTCTCGGAACGCCCTGCCCTCAGAATGCAGCCTCTGTAGTCCATGGTAATCTGTGGAGAAGGGGCGGGGCTGAGGGAGGTTGGAACACTGCCCTCACTGAGGGAGTGGGTGTGGCCATCTCTGCTGTGACTGAACAAAGGGCAGGGGAGCAGGGAGCCCAGGGCAGGGTCCTCAGAGCCCGGCAGGCCCAGTGGAGTGTCACAAGCATTTAGGCCCAGGACAAAGGGGGCTTTCTTTGTCGGCACAGCTGCCCAAACTCTCACCTTACAACTCAGGCAGCCCTCTTACTTGAAGTGTGTGTGGAACCTGTCCGCGCAGTACACCTCGCTGCACAGCTAAGCATAGGTCTGGGCATCGTAGCTTCCTGCCAGGTGACCGAGGCTCACAGGCAGATGGGTCCCTGGGACACACGCGGAGAGGCTCCTGCCCGGGCCACAGGCCGCCCACTGCCCCTGCCCCAGATCGGGGGCGGCAAAGCAGCCCTGTCTGAGTCCCCTGCCTCTAGAAGGAGTATTGGACCAACACTTGTAGAAAACGGGGTCCTTGCGGGCCACTCATTGACGGACACATATAAATATTTGCTTACTTTCTGCTGAAACTTACGATCGTTCTCACCTAAGCCTCTTACAAGGTAAGCTGTTTAGCTAAACATGAGCTCATGATCAAAATTTACACAATAATGAAGAAAGCAGCTACAAGGGGAGACAATCAGCCAAAACAATCAATACCAGTATTAGATTCCCAAGGCCATCCATCAGATGTAGGGATAATCGGGTGCAAGGCAGAAAATATACATAAAACTGGAACTGAAACAAGGCACAAGGATGTTTTCAAATACTGGTAGGATCTCTAAAACATTTGTAAAGGACATGTCATTGATAAAGCTAAATACTCCAAAGTTGTGTAATACAACAGATTAATAATTGAGAAGAGTGAAATTATGCTGTTTTGAAAACTATGCCAAGTTAGATTTTCTGCCTAATTATATAAGAAGGTTTCTCTGAAAAATACACATTATTTCAAAGACTTATTGGCTGTGAAATAAGTTAAGGGTATTTCAAATGGCTTGTCTGCAAAGAAAGGTGAGATGTAGGGAATCACAGAAAGTCGAGGGGAAAATAGGTCAATATATACATTGCTGTATGGTGAACTAAGCCTTAGGCCAGCAACAATGGAGAGGACCTCACCCTTAGAAACGTACAAGTAAGCTGGAATCTTCAAAAGTTCAAATCTTTATAAGTAAAAAGATTTATTAAAATGAATAACCAAGTGTTTTAATTGACATCAGAAGATGAAAACAATAAACCCTGAGAACATAGATAAAGATATGAGCAGAACTTAATACAACAGAAAACGTATAAAATTCAGGTGATTTAGTAAGTCCAAAGAATCTTCTTTGAAAAGGTTTAAAAGACACACTTTGATTAAGGAAAACCAAAACATAAGTAAAGAATATACAGAAAGAGTCAGGACAATGTTAGAGCAGAGAATACATGAAATGCCAGTAAATTTGATCATTTCTGTCAAGTGGACCATTTCCTAGCTCCTAAAGTTTACCAAAACTGACACAAGAGGAAATCATTTAAGGTCATCATGTCTGCCCTTGGCATTCTCGGAACGCCCTGGCCTCAGAATGCAGCCTCTGTAGTCCATGGTAACCTGCGGAGAGGGGGCGGGGCTGAGGGAGGTTGGAACACTGCCCTCACTGAGGGAGTGGGTGTGGCCATCTCTGCTGTGACTGAACAAAGGGCAGGGGAGCAGGGGGCCCAGGGCAGGGCCCTCAGAGACCAGCAGGCCCAGTGGAGTGTCACAAGCATTTAGGCCCAGGCGAAAGGGTGCTTTCTTTGTCTGCAGAGCTTCCCAAACTCTCACCTTTCCACTCAGGCAGCCCTCTTACTTGAAGTGTGTTTGGAAGCTGTCCACGCAGTACACCTCGCTGCACAGCTAACCATAGGTCTGGGCATCGTAGCTTCCTGCCAGGTGACCGAGGCTCGCAGGCAGATGGGTCCCTGGGACACACGCGGAGAGGCTCCAGCCCGGGCCACCGGCCGCCCACTGCCCCTGCCTCAGATCGGGGGCCGCAAAGCAGCCCTGTCTGAGTCCCCTGCCTCTAGAGGGAGTATTGGACCGACACTTGTAGAAAACGGGGTCCTTGCGGGCCACTCATTGGAGGGACACAAATAAATCTTTGCCGTCTTTTTTCTGAAACTTACGATCATTCAATCCTAAGCCTCTTACAAGGTCAGCTGTTTAGCTAAACATGAGCTCATGATCTAAATTTACACAATAATGAAGAAAGCAGCTACAAGGGGAGACAATCAGCCAAAACAATCAATACCAGAATTAGATTCCCAAGGCCATCCATCAGATGTAGGAATAATCGGGTGCAAGGCAGAAAATATACATAAAACTGGAACTGAAACAAGGGACAAGGATGTTTTCAAAGACTGGTAGGATCTCTAAAACATTTTTAAAAGACATGTCATTGATAAAGCTAAATACACAAAGGTTGTGTAATACAACAGATTAATGATTGAGAAGAGTGAAATTATGCTGTTTTGAAAACTATGGCAGGTCAGATTTTCTGCCTAATTATAGAAGAAGATTTCTCTAAAAAATACACATTATTTCAAAGCCTTATTGGCTGTGAAATAAGTTAAGGGTATTTCAAATGGCTTGTCTGCAAAGAAAGGTGAGATGTAGTGGATCAAAAAAGTCGAGGGGAAAATAGGTCAATATATACATTGCTATATGGTGAACTAAGCCTTTGGCCGGCAACAGTGGAGAGGACCTGACCCTTAGAAATGTAGAAGTAAGCTGGAATCTTCAAAAGTTCAAATCTTTATAAGTAAAAAGATTTATTAAAATGAATAACCAAGTGTTTTAATTGACATCAGAAGATGAAAACAATAAACCCTGAGAACATAGATAAATAAAGATATGAGCAGAACTTAATACAACAGAAAACGTATAAAATTCAGGTGATTTAGTAAGTCCAAAGAATCTTCTTTGAAAAGAATTAAAAGACACACTTTGATTAAGGAAAACAAAAACATAAGTAAAGAATATACAGAAAGAGTCAGGACAATGTTAGAGCAGAGAATATATGAAATGCCAGTAAGTTTGAACATTTCTGTCAAGTGGACCATTTCCTAGCTCCTAAAGTTTACCAACACTGACACAAGAGGAAATCATTTAAGGTCATCATATCTGCAGTTCGCATTCTCGGAACGCCCTGGCCTCAGAATGCAGCCTCTGTAGTCCATGGTAATCTGTGGAGAAGGGGCGGGGCTGAGGGAGGTTGGAACACTGCCCTCACTGAGGGAGTGGGTGTGGCCATCTCTGCTGTGACTGAACAAAGGGCAGGGGAGCAGGGAGCCCAGGGCAGGGTCCTCAGAGCCCGGCAGGCCCAGTGGAGTGTCACAAGCATTTAGGCCCAGGACAAAGGGGGCTTTCTTTGTCTGCACAGCTGCCCAAACTCTCACCTTTCAACTCAGGCAGCCCTCTTACTTGAAGTGTGTGTGGAACCTGTCCGCGCAGTACACCTCGCTGCACAGCTAAGCATAGGTCTGGGCATCGTAGCTTCCTGCCAGGTGACCGAGGCTCACAGACAGATGGGTCCCTGGGACACACGCGGAGAGGCTCCTGCCCGGGCCACAGGCCGCCCACTGCCCCTGCCCCAGATCGGGGGCGGCAAAGCAGCCCTGTCTGAGTCCCCTGCCTCTAGAGGGAGTATTGGACCAACACTTGTAGAAAACGGGGTTCTCGTGGGCAACTCATTGGAGGGACACAAATAAATCTTTGCCGACTTTCTGCTGAAGCTTACGAGCGTTCACACCTAAGCGTCTGACAAGGTCAGCTGTTTAGCTAAACATGAGCTCATGATCTAAATTTACAGAATAATGAAGAAATCAGCTACAATTTGAGACAATCAGCAAAAACTATCAATACCAGAATTAGATTCCCAAGGCCTTCCATCAATTGTTGGAATAATCAGGTGCAAGGCAGAAAATATCCATAAAACTGGAACTGAAACAAGGAACAAGGATGTTTTCAAAGACTGGTAGGATCTCTAAAACATTTTTAAAGTACATGTCATTGATAAAGCTAAATACTCAAAGGTTGTGTAATACAACAGATTAAGCATTGAGAAGAGTGAAATTATGCTGTTTTGAAAACTATGGCAGGTGAGATTTTCTGCCTAATTATATAAGAAGATTTCTCTAAAAAATACACATTATTTCAATGACTTATTGGCTGTGAAATAAGTTAAGGGTATTTCAATGACTTGTCTGCAAAGAAAGGTGAGATGTAGGGAATCACAGAAAGTCAAGGGGAAAATAGGTCAATATATACATTGCTATATGGTGAACTAAACCTTAGGCCAGCAACAATGGAGAGGACCTGACCCTTAGAAACTTACAAGTAAGCTGGAATCTTCAAAAGTTCAAATCTTTATAAGTAAAATATTTATTAAAATGAATACCAAGTGTTTTAATTGACATCAGAAGATCAAAACAATAAACCCTGAGAACATAGAAAAAAGATAAATAAAGATATGAGCAGAACTTAATACAACAGAAAACGTATAAAATTCAGGTGATTTAGTAAGTCCAAAGAATCTTCTTTGAAAAGATTTAAAAGACACACTTTGATTAAGGAAAACAAAACCATAAGTAAAGAATATACAGAAAGAGTCAGGACAATGTTAGAGCAGAGAATATATGAAATGCCAGTAAGTTTGAACATTTCTGTCAAGTGGACCATTTCCTAGCTCCTAAAGTTTACCAAAACTGACACAAGAGGAAATCATTTAAGGTCATCATATCTGCAGTTGGCATTCTCGGAACGCCCTGCCCTCAGAATGCAGCCTCTGTAGTCCATGGTAATCTGTGGAGAAGGGGCGGGGCTGAGGGAGGTTGGAACACTGCCCTCACTGAGGGAGTGGGTGTGGCCATCTCTGCTGTGACTGAACAAAGGGCCGGGGAGCAGGGAGCCCAGGGCAGGGTCCTCAGAGCCCGGCAGGCCCAGTGGAGTGTCACAAGCATTTAGGCCCAGGACAAAGGGGGCTTTCTTTGTCTGCACAGCTGCCCAAACTCTCACCTTTCAACTCAGGAAGCCCTCTTACTTGAAGTGTGTGTGGAACCTGTCCGCGCAGTACACCTCGCTGCACAGCTAAGCATAGGTCTGGGCATCGTAGCTTCCTGCCAGGTGACCGAGGCTCACAGGCAGATGGGTCCCTGGGACACACGCGGAGAGGCTCCTGCCCGGGCCACAGGCCGCCCACTGCCCCTGCCCCAGATCGGGGGCGGCAAAGCAGCCCTGTCTGAGTCCCCTGCCTCTAGAGGGAGTATTGGACCAACACTTGTAGAAAACGGGGTCCTTGCGGGCCACTCATTGACGGACACATATAAATATTTGCTTACTTTCTGCTGAAACTTACGATCGTTCTCACCTAAGCCTCTTACAAGGTAAGCTGTTTAGCTAAACATGAGCTCATGATCAAAATTTACACAATAATGAAGAAAGAAGCTACAAGGGGAGACAATCAGCCAAAACAATCAATACCAGTATTAGATTCCCAAGGCCATCCATCAGATGTAGGGATAATCGGGTGCAAGGCTGAAAATATACATAAAACTGGAACTGAAACAAGGCACAAGGATGTTTTCAAAGACTGGTAGGATCTCTAAAACATTTGTAAAGGACATGTCATTGATAAAGCTAAATACTCCAAAGTTGTGTAATACAACAGATTAATAATTGAGAAGAGTGAAATTATGCTGTTTTGAAAACTATGCCAAGTTAGATTTTCCGCCTAATTATATAAGAAGGTTTCTCTGAAAAATACACATTATTTCAAAGACTTATTGGCTGTGAAATAAGTTAAGGGTATTTCAAATGGCTTGTCTGCAAAGAAAGGTGAGATGTAGGGAATCACAGAAAGTCGAGGGGAAAATAGGTCAATATATACATTGCTGTATGGTGAACTAAGCCTTAGGCCAGCAACAATGGAGAGGACCTCACCCTTAGAAACGTACAAGTAAGCTGGAATCTTCAAAAGTTCAAATCTTTATAAGTAAAAAGATTTATTAAAATGAATAACCAAGTGTTTTAATTGACATCAGAAGATGAAAACAATAAACCCTGAGAACATAGATAAAGATATGAGCAGAACTTAATACAACAGAAAACGTATAAAATTCAGGTGATTTAGTAAGTCCAAAGAATCTTCTTTGAAAAGGTTTAAAAGACACACTTTGATTAAGGAAAACCAAAACATAAGTAAAGAATATACAGAAAGAGTCAGGACAATGTTAGAGCAGAGAATACATGAAATGCCAGTAAATTTGATCATTTCTGTCAAGTGGACCATTTCCTAGCTCCTAAAGTTTACCAAAACTGACACAAGAGGAAATCATTTAAGGTCATCATGTCTGCCCTTGGCATTCTCGGAACGCCCTGGCCTCAGAATGCAGCCTCTGTAGTCCATGGTAACCTGCGGAGAGGGGGCGGGGCTGAGGGAGGTTGGAACACTGCCCTCACTGAGGGAGTGGGTGTGGCCATCTCTGCTGTGACTGAACAAAGGGCAGGGGAGCAGGGGGCCCAGGGCAGGGCCCTCAGAGACCAGCAGGCCCAGTGGAGTGTCACAAGCATTTAGGCCCAGGCGAAAGGGTGCTTTCTTTGTCTGCAGAGCTTCCCAAACTCTCACCTTTCCACTCAGGCAGCCCTCTTACTTGAAGTGTGTTTGGAAGCTGTCCACGCAGTACACCTCGCTGCACAGCTAACCATAGGTCTGGGCATCGTAGCTTCCTGCCAGGTGACCGAGGCTCGCAGGCAGATGGGTCCCTGGGACACACGCGGAGAGGCTCCAGCCCGGGCCACCGGCCGCCCACTGCCCCTGCCTCAGATCGGGGGCCGCAAAGCAGCCCTGTCTGAGTCCCCTGCCTCTAGAGGGAGTATTGGACCGACACTTGTAGAAAACGGGGTCCTTGCGGGCCACTCATTGGAGGGACACAAATAAATCTTTGCCGTCTTTTTTCTGAAACTTACGATCATTCAATCCTAAGCCTCTTACAAGGTCAGCTGTTTAGCTAAACATGAGCTCATGATCTAAATTTACACAATAATGAAGAAAGCAGCTACAAGGGGAGACAATCAGCCAAAACAATCAATACCAGAATTAGATTCCCAAGGCCATCCATCAGATGTAGGAATAATCGGGTGCAAGGCAGAAAATATACATAAAACTGGAACTGAAACAAGGGACAAGGATGTTTTCAAAGACTGGTAGGATCTCTAAAACATTTTTAAAAGACATGTCATTGATAAAGCTAAATACACAAAGGTTGTGTAATACAACAGATTAATGATTGAGAAGAGTGAAATTATGCTGTTTTGAAAACTATGGCAGGTCAGATTTTCTGCCTAATTATAGAAGAAGATTTCTCTAAAAAATACACATTATTTCAAAGCCTTATTGGCTGTGAAATAAGTTAAGGGTATTTCAAATGGCTTGTCTGCAAAGAAAGGTGAGATGTAGTGGATCAAAAAAGTCGAGGGGAAAATAGGTCAATATATACATTGCTATATGGTGAACTAAGCCTTTGGCCGGCAACAGTGGAGAGGACCTGACCCTTAGAAATGTAGAAGTAAGCTGGAATCTTCAAAAGTTCAAATCTTTATAAGTAAAAAGATTTATTAAAATGAATAACCAAGTGTTTTAATTGACATCAGAAGATGAAAACAATAAACCCTGAGAACATAGATAAATAAAGATATGAGCAGAACTTAATACAACAGAAAACGTATAAAATTCAGGTGATTTAGTAGGTCCAAAGAATCTTCTTTGAAAAGAATTAAAAGACACACTTTGATTAAGGAAAACAAAAACATAAGTAAAGAATATACAGAAAGAGTCAGGACAATGTTAGAGCAGAGAATATATGAAATGCCAGTAAGTTTGAACATTTCTGTCAAGTGGACCATTTCCTAGCTCCTAAAGTTTACCAACACTGACACAAGAGGAAATCATTTAAGGTCATCATATCTGCAGTTCGCATTCTCGGAACGCCCTGGCCTCAGAATGCAGCCTCTGTAGTCCATGGTAATCTGTGGAGAAGGGGCGGGGCTGAGGGAGGTTGGAACACTGCCCTCACTGAGGGAGTGGGTGTGGCCATCTCTGCTGTGACTGAACAAAGGGCAGGGGAGCAGGGAGCCCAGGGCAGGGTCCTCAGAGCCCGGCAGGCCCAGTGGAGTGTCACAAGCATTTAGGCCCAGGACAAAGGGGGCTTTCTTTGTCTGCACAGCTGCCCAAACTCTCACCTTTCAACTCAGGCAGCCCTCTTACTTGAAGTGTGTGTGGAACCTGTCCGCGCAGTACACCTCGCTGCACAGCTAAGCATAGGTCTGGGCATCGTAGCTTCCTGCCAGGTGACCGAGGCTCACAGACAGATGGGTCCCTGGGACACACGCGGAGAGGCTCCTGCCCGGGCCACAGGCCGCCCACTGCCCCTGCCCCAGATCGGGGGCGGCAAAGCAGCCCTGTCTGAGTCCCCTGCCTCTAGAGGGAGTATTGGACCAACACTTGTAGAAAACGGGGTTCTCGTGGGCAACTCATTGGAGGGACACAAATAAATCTTTGCCGACTTTCTGCTGAAGCTTACGAGCGTTCACACCTAAGCGTCTGACAAGGTCAGCTGTTTAGCTAAACATGAGCTCATGATCTAAATTTACAGAATAATGAAGAAATCAGCTACAATTTGAGACAATCAGCAAAAACTATCAATACCAGAATTAGATTCCCAAGGCCTTCCATCAATTGTTGGAATAATCAGGTGCAAGGCAGAAAATATCCATAAAACTGGAACTGAAACAAGGAACAAGGATGTTTTCAAAGACTGGTAGGATCTCTAAAACATTTTTAAAGTACATGTCATTGATAAAGCTAAATACTCAAAGGTTGTGTAATACAACAGATTAAGCATTGAGAAGAGTGAAATTATGCTGTTTTGAAAACTATGGCAGGTGAGATTTTCTGCCTAATTATATAAGAAGATTTCTCTAAAAAATACACATTATTTCAATGACTTATTGGCTGTGAAATAAGTTAAGGGTATTTCAATGACTTGTCTGCAAAGAAAGGTGAGATGTAGGGAATCACAGAAAGTCAAGGGGAAAATAGGTCAATATATACATTGCTATATGGTGAACTAAACCTTAGGCCAGCAACAATGGAGAGGACCTGACCCTTAGAAACTTACAAGTAAGCTGGAATCTTCAAAAGTTCAAATCTTTATAAGTAAAATATTTATTAAAATGAATACCAAGTGTTTTAATTGACATCAGAAGATCAAAACAATAAACCCTGAGAACATAGAAAAAAGATAAATAAAGATATGAGCAGAACTTAATACAACAGAAAACGTATAAAATTCAGGTGATTTAGTAAGTCCAAAGAATCTTCTTTGAAAAGATTTAAAAGACACACTTTGATTAAGGAAAACAAAACCATAAGTAAAGAATATACAGAAAGAGTCAGGACAATGTTAGAGCAGAGAATATATGAAATGCCAGTAAGTTTGAACATTTCTGTCAAGTGGACCATTTCCTAGCTCCTAAAGTTTACCAAAACTGACACAAGAGGAAATCATTTAAGGTCATCATATCTGCAGTTGGCATTCTCGGAACGCCCTGCCCTCAGAATGCAGCCTCTGTAGTCCATGGTAATCTGTGGAGAAGGGGCGGGGCTGAGGGAGGTTGGAACACTGCCCTCACTGAGGGAGTGGGTGTGGCCATCTCTGCTGTGACTGAACAAAGGGCCGGGGAGCAGGGAGCCCAGGGCAGGGTCCTCAGAGCCCGGCAGGCCCAGTGGAGTGTCACAAGCATTTAGGCCCAGGACAAAGGGGGCTTTCTTTGTCTGCACAGCTGCCCAAACTCTCACCTTTCAACTCAGGAAGCCCTCTTACTTGAAGTGTGTGTGGAACCTGTCCGCGCAGTACACCTCGCTGCACAGCTAAGCATAGGTCTGGGCATCGTAGCTTCCTGCCAGGTGACCGAGGCTCACAGGCAGATGGGTCCCTGGGACACACGCGGAGAGGCTCCTGCCCGGGCCACAGGCCGCCCACTGCCCCTGCCCCAGATCGGGGGCGGCAAAGCAGCCCTGTCTGAGTCCCCTGCCTCTAGAGGGAGTATTGGACCAACACTTGTAGAAAACGGGGTCCTTGCGGGCCACTCATTGACGGACACATATAAATATTTGCTTACTTTCTGCTGAAACTTACGATCGTTCTCACCTAAGCCTCTTACAAGGTAAGCTGTTTAGCTAAACATGAGCTCATGATCAAAATTTACACAATAATGAAGAAAGAAGCTACAAGGGGAGACAATCAGCCAAAACAATCAATACCAGTATTAGATTCCCAAGGCCATCCATCAGATGTAGGGATAATCGGGTGCAAGGCTGAAAATATACATAAAACTGGAACTGAAACAAGGCACAAGGATGTTTTCAAAGACTGGTAGGATCTCTAAAACATTTGTAAAGGACATGTCATTGATAAAGCTAAATACTCCAAAGTTGTGTAATACAACAGATTAATAATTGAGAAGAGTGAAATTATGCTGTTTTGAAAACTATGCCAAGTTAGATTTTCCGCCTAATTATATAAGAAGATTTCTCTGAAAAATACACATTATTTCAAAGACTTATTGGCTGTGAAATAAGTTAAGGGTATTTCAAATGGCTTGTCTGCAAAGAAAGGTGAGATGTAGGGAATCACAGAAAGTCGAGGGGAAAATAGGTCAATATATACATTGCTGTATGGTGAACTAAGCCTTAGGCCAGCAACAATGGAGAGGACCTCACCCTTAGACACGTACAAGTAAGCTGGAATCTTCAAAAGTTCAAATCTTTATAAGTAAAAAGATTTATTAAAATGAATAACCAAGTGTTTTAATTGACATCAGAAGATGAAAACAATAAACCCTGAGAACATAGATAAAGATATGAGCAGAACTTAATACAACAGAAAACGTATAAAATTCAGGTGATTTAGTAAGTCCAAAGAATCTTCTTTGAAAAGGTTTAAAAGACACACTTTGATTAAGGAAAACAAAAACATAAGTAAAGAATATACAGAAAGAGTCAGGACAATGTTAGAGCAGAGAATACATGAAATGCCAGTAAATTTGATCATTTCTGTCAAGTGGACCATTTCCTAGCTCCTAAAGTTTACCAAAACTGACACAAGAGGAAATCATTTAAGGTCATCATGTCTGCCCTTGGCATTCTCGGAACGCCCTGGCCTCAGAATGCAGCCTCTGTAGTCCATGGTAACCTGCGGAGAGGGGGCGGGGCTGAGGGAGGTTGGAACACTGCCCTCACTGAGGGAGTGGGTGTGGCCATCTCTGCTGTGACTGAACAAAGGGCAGGGGAGCAGGGAGCCCAGGGCAGGGTCCTCAGAGCCCGGCAGGCCCAGTGGAGTGTCACAAGCATTTAGGCCCAGGACAAAGGGGGCTTTCTTTGTCTGCACAGCTGCCCAAACTCTCACCTTTCAACTCAGGCAGCCCTCTTACTTGAAGTGTGTGTGGAACCTGTCCGCGCAGTACACCTCGCTGCACAGCTAAGCATAGGTCTGGGCATCGTAGCTTCCTGCCAGGTGACCGAGGCTCACAGACAGATGGGTCCCTGGGACACACGCGGAGAGGCTCCTGCCCGGGCCACAGGCCGCCCAATGCCCCTGCCCCAGATCGGGGGCGGCAAAGCAGCCCTGTCTGAGTCCCCTGCCTCTAGAGGGAGTATTGGACCAACACTTGTAGAAAACGGGGTTCTCGTGGGCAACTCATTGGAGGGACACAAATAAATCTTTGCCGACTTTCTGCTGAAGCTTACGAGCGTTCACACCTAAGCGTCTGACAAGGTCAGCTGTTTAGCTAAACATGAGCTCATGATCTAAATTTACAGAATAATGAAGAAATCAGCTACAAGGTGAGACAATCAGCAAAAACTATCAATACCAGAATTAGATTCCCAAGGCCTTCCATCAATTGTTGGAATAATCAGGTGCAAGGCAGAAAATATCCATAAAACTGGAACTGAAACAAGGAACAAGGATGTTTTCAAAGACTGGTAGGATCTCTAAAACATTTTTAAAGTACATGTCATTGATAAAGCTAAATACTCAAAGGTTGTGTAATACAACAGATTAAGCATTGAGAAGAGTGAAATTATGCTGTTTTGAAAACTATGGCAGGTCAGATTTTCTGCCTAATTATAAAAGAAGATTTCTCTAAAAAATACACATTATTTCAATGACTTATTGGCTGTGAAATAAGTTAAGGGTATTTCAATGACTTGTCTGCAAAGAAAGGTGAGATGTAGGGAATCACAGAAAGTCGAGGGGAAAATAGGTCAATATATACATTGCTATATGGTGAACTAAACCTTAGGCCAGCAACAATGGAGAGGACCTGACCCTTAGAAACTTACAAGTAAGCTGGAATCTTCAAAATTTCAAATCTTTATAAGTAAAATATTTATTAAAATGAATACCAAGTGTTTTAATTGACATCAGAAGATCAAAACAATAAACCCTGAGAACATAGAAAAAAGATAAATAAAGATATGAGCAGAACTTAATACAACAGAAAACGTATAAAATTCAGGTGATTTAGTAAGTCCAAAGAATCTTCTTTGAAAAGATTTAAAAGACACACTTTGATTAAGGAAAACAAAAACATAAGTAAAGAATATACAGAAAGAGTCAGGACAATGTTAGAGCAGAGAATATATGAAATGCCAGTAAGTTTGAACATTTCTGTCAAGTGGACCATTTCCTAGCTCCTAAAGTTTACCAAAACTGACACAAGAGGAAATCATTTAAGGTCATCATATCTGCAGTTGGCATTCTCGAAACGCCCTGCCCTCAGAATGCAGCCTCTGTAGTCCATGGTAATCTGTGGAGAAGGGGCGGGGCTGAGGGAGGTTGGAACACTGCCCTCACTGAGGGAGTGGGTGTGGCCATCTCTGCTGTGACTGAACAAAGGGCAGGGGAGCAGGGAGCCCAGGGCAGGGTCCTCAGAGCCCGGCAGGCCCAGTGGAGTGTCACAAGCATTTAGGCCCAGGACAAAGGGGGCTTTCTTTGTCTGCACAGCTGCCCAAACTCTCACCTTTCAACTCAGGAAGCCCTCTTACTTGAAGTGTGTGTGGAACCTGTCCGCGCAGTACACCTCGCTGCACAGCTAAGCATAGGTCTGGGCATCGTAGCTTCCTGCCAGGTGACCGAGGCTCACAGGCAGATGGGTCCCTGGGACACACGCGGAGAGGCTCCTGCCCGGGCCACAGGCCGCCCACTGCCCCTGCCCCAGATCGGGGGCGGCAAAGCAGCCCTGTCTGAGTCCCCTGCCTCTAGAGGGAGTATTGGACCAACACTTGTAGAAAACGGGGTCCTTGCGGGCCACTCATTGACGGACACATATAAATATTTGATTACTTTCTGCTGAAACTTACGATCGTTCTCACCTAAGCCTCTTACAAGGTAAGCTGTTTAGCTAAACATGAGCTCATGATCAAAATTTACACAATAATGAAGAAAGAAGCTACAAGGGGAGACAATCAGCCAAAACAATCAATACCAGTATTAGATTCCCAAGGCCATCCATCAGATGTAGGGATAATCGGGTGCAAGGCTGAAAATATACATAAAACTGGAACTGAAACAAGGCACAAGGATGTTTTCAAAGACTGGTAGGATCTCTAAAACATTTGTAAAGGACATGTCATTGATAAAGCTAAATACTCCAAAGTTGTGTAATACAACAGATTAATAATTGAGAAGAGTGAAATTATGCTGTTTTGAAAACTATGCCAAGTTAGATTTTCCGCCTAATTATATAAGAAGATTTCTCTGAAAAATACACATTATTTCAAAGACTTATTGGCTGTGAAATAAGTTAAGGGTATTTCAAATGGCTTGTCTGCAAAGAAAGGTGAGATGTAGGGAATCACAGAAAGTCGAGGGGAAAATAGGTCAATATATACATTGCTGTATGGTGAACTAAGCCTTAGGCCAGCAACAATGGAGAGGACCTGACCCTTAGACACGTACAAGTAAGCTGGAATCTTCAAAAGTTCAAATCTTTATAAGTAAAAAGATTTATTAAAATGAATAACCAAGTGTTTTAATTGACATCAGAAGATGAAAACAATAAACCCTGAGAACATAGATAAAGATATGAGCAGAACTTAATACAACAGAAAACGTATAAAATTCAGGTGATTTAGTAAGTCCAAAGAATCTTCTTTGAAAAGGTTTAAAAGACACACTTTGATTAAGGAAAACAAAAACATAAGTAAAGAATATACAGAAAGAGTCAGGACAATGTTAGAGCAGAGAATACATGAAATGCCAGTAAATTTGATCATTTCTGTCAAGTGGACCATTTCCTAGCTCCTAAAGTTTACCAAAACTGACACAAGAGGAAATCATTTAAGGTCATCATGTCTGCCCTTGGCATTCTCGGAACGCCCTGGCCTCAGAATGCAGCCTCTGTAGTCCATGGTAACCTGCGGAGAGGGGGCGGGGCTGAGGGAGGTTGGAACACTGCCCTCACTGAGGGAGTGGGTGTGGCCATCTCTGCTGTGACTGAACAAAGGGCAGGGGAGCAGGGGGCCCAGGGCAGGGCCCTCAGAGACCAGCAGGCCCAGTGGAGTGTCACAAGCATTTAGGCCCAGGCGAAAGGGGGCTTTCTTTGTCTTCAGAGCTTCCCAAACTCTCACCTTTCCACTCAGGCCGCCCTCTTACTTGAAGTGTGTGTGGAAGCTGTCCACGCAGTACACCTCGCTGCACAGCTAACCATAGGTCTGGGCATCGTAGCTTCCTGCCAGGTGACCGAGGCTCGCAGGCAGATGGGTCCCTGGGACACACGCGGAGAGGCTCCAGCCCGGGCCACCGGCCGCCCACTGCCCCTGCCTCAGATCGGGGGCCGCAAAGCAGCCCTGTCTGAGTCCCCTGCGTCTAGAGGGAGTATTGGACCGACAGTTGTAGAAAACGGGGTCCTTGCGGGCCACTCATTGGAGGGACACAAATAAATCTTTGCCGTCTTTTTTCTGAAACTTACGATCATTCAATCCTAAGCCTCTTACAAGGTCAGCTGTTTAGCTAAACATGAGCTCATGATCTAAATTTACACAATAATGAAGAAAGCAGCTACAAGGGGAGACAATCAGCCAAAACAATCAATACCAGAATTAGATTCCCAAGGCCATCCATCATATGTAGGAATAATCGGGTGCAAGGCAGAAAATATACATAAAACTGGAACTGAAACAAGGGACAAGGATGTTTTCAAAGACTGGTAGGATCTCTAAAACATTTTTAAAGGACATGTCAGTGATAAAGCTAAATACACAAAGGTTGTGTAATACAACAGATTAATGATTGAGAAGAGTGAAATTATGCTGTTTTGAAAACTATGGCAGGTCAGATTTTCTGCCTAATTATAGAAGAAGATTTCTCTAAAAAATACACATTATTTCAAAGCCTTATTGGCTGTGAAATAAGTTAAGGGTATTTCAAATGGCTTGTCTGCAAAGAAAGGTGAGATGTAGTGGATCAAAAAAGTCGAGGGGAAAATAGGTCAATATATACATTGCTATATGGTGAACTAAGCCTTTGGCCGGCAGCAGTGGAGAGGACCTGACCCTTAGAAACGTAGAAGTAAGCTGGAATCTTCAAAAGTTCAAATCTTTATAAGTAAAAAGATTTATTAAAATGAATAACCATGTGTTTTAATTGACATCAGAAGATGAAAACAATAAACCCTGAGAACATAGATAAATAAAAATATGAGCAGAACTTAATACAACAGAAAACGTATAAAATTCAGGTGATTTAGTATGTCCAAAGAATCTTCTTTGAAAAGATTTAAAAGACACACTTTGATTAAGGAAAACAAAAACATAAGTAAAGTATATACAGAAAGAGTCAGGACAATGTTAGAGCAGAGAATATATGAAATGCCAGTAAGTTTGAACATTTCTGTCAAGTGGACCATTTCCTAGCTCCTAAAGTTTACCAAAACTGACACAAGAGGAAATCATTTAAGGTCATCATATCTGCCCTTGGCATTCTCGGAACGCCCTGGCCTCAGAATGCAGCCTCTGTATTCCATGGTAACCTGTGGAGATGGGGTGGGGCTGAGGGAGGTTGGAACACTGCCCTCACTGAGGGAGTGGGTGTGGCCATCTCTGCTGTGACTGAACAAAGGGCAGGGGAGCAGGGTGCCCAGGGCAGGGCCCTCAGAGCCCGGCAGGCCCAGTGGAGTGTCACAAGCATTTAGGCCCAGGACAAAGGGCGCATTCTTTGTCTGCACAGCTGCCCAAACTCTCAACTTTCCACTCAGGCAGCCCTCTTATTTGAAGTGTGTGTGGAACCTGTCCGTGCAGTACACCTCACTGCACAGCTAAGCATAGGTCTGGGAATCGTAGCTTCCTGCCAGGTGACCGAGGCTCACAGGCAGATGGGTCCCTGGGACACACGCGGAGAGGTTCCTGCCCGGGCCACAGGCCGCCCACTGCCCCTGCCCCAGATCGGGGGCGGCAAAGCAGCCCTGTCTGAGTCCCCTGCCTCTAGAGGGAGTACTGGACCAACACTTGTAGAAAACGGGGTCCTTGCGGGCCACTCATTGGAGGGACACAAATAAATCTTTGCCGACTTTCTGCTGAAACTTACGAGCGTTCACACCTAAGCCTCTTACAAGGTCAGCTGTTTAGCTAAACATGAGCTCATGATCTAAATTTACACAATAATGAAGAAAGCAGCTACAAGGGGAGACAATCAGCCAAAACAATCAATACCCGTATTAGATTCCCAAGGCCATCCATCAGATGTAGGAATAATCGGGTGCAAGGCAGAAAATATACATAAAATTGGAACTGAAACAAGGCACGAGGATGTTTTCAAAGACTGGTAGGATCTCTAAAACATTTTTAAAGGACATGTCATTGATAAAGCTAAATACACAAAGGTTGTGTAATACAACAGATTAATCATTGAGAAGAGTGAAATTATGCTGTTTTGAAAACTATGGCAGGTCAGATTTTCTGCCTAATTATACAAGAAGATTTCTCTAAAAATTACACATTATTTCAAAGCCTTATTGGCTGTGAAAAATTTAAGGGTATTTCAAATGGCTTGTCTGCAAAGAAAGGTGAGATGTAGGAGATCACAGAAAGTCTAGGGGAAAATAGGTCAATATATACATTGCTATATGGTGAACTAAGCCTTAGGCCGGCAACAATGGAGAGGACCTGACCCTTAGAAACGTACAAGTAAGCTGGAATCTTCAAAAGTTCAAATCTTTATAAGTAAAAAGATTTATTAAAATGAATATCCAAGTGTTTTAATTGACATCAGAAGATGAAAACAATAAACCCTGAGAACATAGAAAAAAGTTAAATAAAGATATGAGCAGAACTTAATACAACAGAAAACATATAAAATTCAGGTGATTTAGTAAGTCCAAAGAATCTTCTTTGAAAAGATTTAAAAGACACACTTTGATTAAGGAAAACAAAAACATAAGTAAAGTATATACAGAAAGAGTCAGGACAATGTTAGAGCAGAGAATATATGAAATGCCAGTAAGTTTGAACATTTCTGTCAAGTGGACCATTTCCTAGCTCCTAAAGTTTACCAAAACTGACACAAGAGGAAATCATTTAAGGTCATCATATCTGCCCTTGGCATTCTCGGAACGCCCTGGCCTCAGAATGCAGCCTCGGTAGTCCATGGTAACCTGCGGAGAGGGGGCGGGGCTGAGGGAGGTTGAAACACTGCCCTCACTGAGGGAGTGGGTGTGGCCATCTCTGCTGTGACTGAACAAAGGGCAGGGGAGCAGGGGGCCCAGGGCAGGGCCCTCAGAGCCCGGCAGGCCCAGTGGAGTGTCACAAGCATTTAGGCCCAGGCCAAAGGGCGCTTTCTTTGTCTGCACAGCTGCCCAAACTCTCAGCTTTCCACTCAGGCAGCCCTCTTACTTGAAGTGTGTGTGGAACCTGTCCGCGCAGTAAAACTCTCTGCACAGCTAAGCATAGGTCTGGGCATCGTAGCTTCCTGCCAGGTGACCGAAGTTCGCAGGCAGATGGGTCCCTGGGACACACGCGGAGAGGCTCCTGCCCGGGCCACAGGCCGCCCACAGCCTCTGCCGCAGATCGGGGGCCACAAAGCAGCCCTGTCTGAGTCCCCTGCCTCTAGACGGAGTATTGGACCAACACTTGTAGAAAACGGGGTCCTTGCGGGCCACTCATTGAGGGACACATATAAATATTTGCTGACTTTCTGCTGAAACTTACGATCGTTCTCACCTAAGCCTCTTACAAGGTCAGCTGTTTAGCTAAACATGAGCTCATGATCTAAATTTACACAATAATGAAGAAAGCAGCTACAAGGGGAGACAATCAGCCAAAACAATCAATACCAGTATTAGATTCCCAAGGCCATCCATCAGATGTAGGGATAATCGGGTGCAAGGCTGAAAATATACATAAAACTGGAACTGAAACAAGGCACAAGGATGTTTTCAAAGACTGGTAGGATCTCTAAAACATTTGTAAAGGACATGTCATTGATAAAGCTAAATACTCCAAGGTTGTGTAATACAACAGATTAATAATTGAGAAGAGTGAAATTATGCTGTTTTGAAAACTATGCCAAGTTAGATTTTCTGCCTAATTATAAAAGAAGATTTCTCTGAAAAATACACATTATTTCAAAGACTTATTGGCTGTGAAATAAGTTAAGGGTATTTCAAATGGCTTGTCTGCAAAGAAAGGTGAGATGTAGGGAATCACAGTAAGTCGAGGGGAAAATAGGTCAATATATACATTGCTGTATGGTGAACTAAGCCTTAGGCCAGCAACAATGGAGAAGACGTGACACTTAGACATTTACAAGTAAGCTGGAATCTTCAAAAGTTCTAATCTTTATAAGTAAAAAGATTTATTAAAATGAATAACCAAGTGTTTTAATTGACATCAGAAGATGTAAACAATAAACCCTGAGAACATAGATAAATAAAGATATGAGCAGAACTTAATACAACAGAAAACGTATAAAATTCAGGTGATTGAGTAAGTCCAAAGAATCTTCTTTGAAAAGATTTAAAAGACACACTTTGATTAAGGAAAACAAAAACATAAGTAAAGAATATACAGAAAGAGTCAGGACAATGTTAGAGCAGAGAATATATGAAATGCCAGTAAATTTGAACATTTCTGTCAAGTGGACCATTTCCTAGCTCCTAAAGTTTACCAAAACTGACACAAGAGGAAATCATTTAAGATCATCATGTCTGCCCTTGGCATTCTTGGAACGCCCTGGCCTCAGAATGCTGCCTCTGTAGTCCATGGTAACCTGCGGAGAGGGGGCGGGGCTGAGGGAGGTTGGAACACTGCCCTCACTGAGGGAGTGGGTGTGGCCATCTCTGCTGTGACTGAACAAAGGGCAGGGGAGCAGGGGGCCCAGGGCAGGGCCCTCAGAGCCCGGCAGGCCCAGTGGAGTGTCACAAGCATTTAGGCCCAGGCCAAAGGGCGCTTTCTTTGTCTGCACAGCTGCCCAAACTCTCAGCTTTCCACTCAGGCAGCCCTCTTACTTGAAGTGTGTGTGGAACCTGTCCGCGCAGTACAACTCTCTGCACAGCTAAGCATAGGTCTGGGCATCGTAGCTTCCTGCCAGTTGACCGAAGTTCGCAGGCAGATGGGTCCCTGGGACACACGCGGAGAGGCTCCTGCCCGGGCCACAGGCCGCCCACAGCCCCTGCCCCAGATCGGGGGCCACAAAGCAGCCCTGTCTGAGTCCCCTGCCTCTAGACGGAGTATTGGACCAACACTTGTAGAAAACGGGGTCCTTGCGGGCCACTCATTGAGGGACACATATAAATATTTGCTGACTTTCTGCTGAAACTTACGATCGTTCTCACCTAAGCCTCTTACAAGGTAAGCTGTTTAGCTAAACATGAGCTCATGATCAAAATTTACACAATAATGAAGAAAGCAGCTACAAGGGGAGACAATCAGCCAAAACAATCAATACCAGTATTAGATTCCCAAGGCCATCCATCAGATGTAGGGATAATCGGGTGCAAGGCTGAAAATATACATAAAACTGGAACTGAAACAAGGCACAAGGATGTTTTCAAAGACTGGTAGGATCTCTAAAACATTTTTAAAGGACATGTCATTGATAAAGCTAAATACTCCAAGGTTGTGTAATACAACAGATTAATAATTGAGAAGAGTGAAATTATGCTGTTTTGAAAACTATGCCAAGTTAGATTTTCTGCCTAATTATATAAGAAGATTTCTCTGAAAAATACACATTATTTCAAAGACTTATTGGCTGTGAAATAAGTTAAGGGTATTTCAAATGGCTTGTCTGCAAAGAAAGGTGAGATGTAGGGAATCACAGAAAGTCGAGGGGAAAATAGGTCAATATATACATTGCTGTATGGTGAACTAAGCCTTAGGCCAGCAACAATGGAGAGGACCTGACACTTAGACATTTACAAGTAAGCTGGAATCTTCAAAAGTTCAAATCTTTTTAAGTAAAAAGATTTATTAAAATGAATAACCAAGTGTTTTAATTGACATCAGAAGATGTAAACAATAAACCCTGAGAACATAGATAAATAAAGATATGAGCAGAACTTAATACAACAGAAAACGTATAAAATTGAGATGATTTAGTAAGTCCAAAGAATCTTCTTTGAATAGATTTAAAAGACACACTTTGATTAAGGAAAACAAAAACATAAGTAAAGAATATACAGAAAGAGTCAGGTCAAAGTTAGAGCAGAGAATATATGAAATGACATTAAATTTGAAGATTTCTGGAAAGTGGACCATTTCCTAGCTCCTAAAGTTTACCAAAACTGACACAAGAGGAAATCATTTAAGGTCATCATGTCTGCCCTTGGCATTCTCGGAACGCCCTGGCCTCAGAATGCTGCCTCTGTAGTCCATGGTAACCTGCGGAGAGGGGGCGGGGCTGAGGGAGGTTGGAACACTGCCCTCACTGAGGGAGTGGGTGTGGCCATCTCTGCTGTGACTGAACAAAGGGCAGGTGAGCAGGGGGCCCAGGGCAGGGCCCTCAGAGCCCGGCAGGCCCAGTGGAGTGTCACAAGCATTTAGGCCCAGGCCAAAGGGCCCTTTCTTTGTCTGCACAGCTGCCCAAACTCTCACCTTTCCACTCAGGCCGCCCTCTTACTTGAAGTGTGTGTGGAAACTGTCCGCGCAGTACACTTCGCTGCACAGCTAATCATAGGTCTGGGCATCGTAGCTTCCTGCCAGGTGACCGAGGCTCACAGGCAGATGGGTCCCTGGGACACACGCGGAGAGGCTCCTGCCCGGGCCACAGGCCGCCCACTGCCCCTGCCCCAGATCGGGGGCGGCAAAGCAGCCCTGTCTGAGTCCCCTGCCTCTAGAGGGAATATTGGACCAACACTTGTAGAAAACGGGGTCCTTGCGGGCCACTCATTGGAGGGACACAAATAAATCTTTGCCGACTTTCTGCTGAAACTTACGAGCGTTCACACCTAAGCCTCTTACAAGGTCAGCTGTTTAGCTAAACATGAGCTCATGATCTAAATTTACACAATAATGAAGAAAGCAGCTACAAGGGGAGACAATCAGCCAAAACAATCAATACCCGTATTAGATTCCCAAGGCCATCCATCAGATGTAGGAATAATCGGGTGCAAGGCAGAAAATATACATAAAACTGGAACTGAAACAAGGCACGAGTATGTTTTCAAAGACTGGTAGGATCTCTAAAACATTTTTAAAGGACATGTCATTGATAAAGCTAAATACACCTAGGTTGTGTAATACAACAGATTAATCATTGAGAAGAGTGAAATTATGCTGTTTTGAAAACTATGGCAGGTCAGATTTTCTGCCTAATTATATAAGAAGATTTCTCTAAAAAATACACATTATTTCAAAGACATATTGGCTGTGAAATACGTTAAGGGTTTTTCAAATGGCTTGTCTGCAAAGAAAGGTGAGATGTAGGAGATCACAGAAAGTCCAGGGGAAAATAGGTCAATATATACATTGCTGTATGGTGAACTAAGCCTTAGGCCGGCAACAGTGGAGAGGACCTGACCCTTAGAAACGTACAAGTAAGCTGGAATCTTCAAAAGTTCAAATCTTTATAAGTAAAAAGATTTATTAAAATGAATAACCAAGTGTTTTAATTGACATCAGAAGATGTAAACAATAAACCCTGAGAACATAGATAAAGATATGAGCAGAACTTAATACAACAGAAAACGTATAAAATTCAGGTGATTTAGTAAGTCCAAAGAATCTTCTTTGAAAAGATTTAAAAGACACACTTTGATTAAGGAAAACAAAAACATAAGTAAAGAATATACAGAAAGAGTCAGAACAATGTTAGAGCACAGAATATATGAAATGCCAGTAAGTTTGAACATTTCTGGAAAGTGGACCATTTCCTAGCTCCTAAAGTTTACCAAAACTGACACAAGAGGAAATCATTTAAGGTCGTCATGTCTGCCCTTGTCATACTCGGAACGCCCTGGCCTCAGAATGCAGCCTCTGTAGTCCATGGTAACCTGCGGAGAGGGGGCGGGGCTGAGGGAGGTTGGAACACTGCCCTCACTGAGGGAGTGGGTGTGGCTATCACAGCTGTGACTGAACAAAGGGCAGGGGAGCAGGGGGCCCAGGGCAGGGCCCTCAGAGACCGGCAGGCCCAGTGGAGTGTCACAAACTTTTAGGCCCAGGCCAAAGGGCGCCTTTTTTGTCTGCACAGCTGCCCAAACTCTCACCTTTCCACTCAGGGCGCCCTCTTACTTGAAGTGTGTGTGGAACGTGTCCGTGCAGTATACCGCGCTGCACAGCTAAGCATAGGTCTGGGCATCGTAGCTTCCTGCCAGGTGACCGAGGCTCGCAGGCAGATGGGTCCCTGGGACACACGTGGAGAGGCTCCTGCCCGGGCCACAGGCCGCCCACTGCCCCTGCCTCAGATCGGGGGCCGCAAAGCAGCATTGTCTGAATCCCCTGCCTCTAGAGGGAGTATTGGACCGACACTTGTAGAAAACGGGGTCCTTGTGGGCCACTCATTGGAGGGACACAAATAAATCTTTGCCGTCTTTCTTCTGAAACTTACGAGCGTTCACACCTAAGCCTCTTACAAGTTCAGCTGTGTAGCTAAACATGAGCTCATGATCTAAATTTACACAATAATGAAGAAAGCAGCTACAAGGGGAGACAATCAGCCAAAACAATCAATACCAGAATTAGATTCCCAAGGCCATCCATCAGATGTAGGAATAATCGGGTGCAAGGCAGAAAATATACATAAAACTGGAACTGAAACAAGGCACAAGAATGATTTCAAAGACTGTAGGATCTCTAAAACGTTTTTAAAGGACATGTCATTGATAAAGCTAAATACACAAAGGTTGTGTAATACAACAGATTAATCATTGAGAAGAGTGAAATTATGCTGTTTTGAAAACTATGGCAGGTCAGATTTTCTGCCTAATTATATAAGTAGATTTCTCTAAAAAATACACATTATTTCAAAGACATATTGGCTGTGAAATAAGTTAAGGGTTTTTCAAATGGCTTGTCTGCAAAGAAAGGTGAGATGCAGGAGATCACAGAAAGTCGAGGGGAAAATAGGTCAATATATACATTGCTATATGGTGAACTAAGCCTTTGGCCGGCAACAGTGGAGAGGACCTGACCCTTAGAAACGTACAAGTAAGCTGGAATCTTCAAAAGTTCAAATCTTTATAAGTAAAAAGATTTATTAAAATGAATAACCAAGTGTTTTAATTGACATCAGAAGATGAAAACAATAAACCCTGAGAACATAGAAAAAAGTTAAATAAAGATATGAGCAGAACTTAATACAACAGAAAACGTATAAAATCCAGGTGATTTAGTAAGTCCAAAGAATCTTCTTTGAAATGATTTAAAAGACACACTTTGATTAAGGAAAACAAAAACATAAGTAAAGAATATACAGAAAGAGTCAGGACAATGTTAGAGCAGAGAATATATGAAATGCCAGTAAATTTGAACATTTCTGTCAAGTGGACCATTTCCTAGCTCCTAAAGTTTACCAAAACTGACACAAGAGGAAATCATTTAAGGTCATCATGTCTGCCCTTGGCATTCCCGGAACGCCCTGGCCTCAGAATGCAGCCTCTGTAGTCCATGGTAACCTGCGGAGAAGTGGCGGGCCTGAGGGAGGTTGGAACACTGCCCTCACTGAGGGAGTGGGTGTGGCCATCTCTGCTGTGACTGAACAAAGGGCAGAGGAGCAGGGGTCCCAGGGCAGGGCCCTCAGAGCCCGGCAGGCCCAGTGGAGTGTCACAAGCATTTAGGCCCAGGCCAAAGGGCGCTTTCTTTGTCTGCACAGCTGCCCAAACTCTCACCTTTCCACTCAGGCCGCCCTCTTACTTGAAGTGTCTGTGAAACCTGTCCGCGCAGTACACCTTGCTGCACAGCTAAGCATAGGTCTGGGCATCGTACCTTCCTGCCAGGTGACCGAGGCTCGCAGGAAGATGGGTCCCTGGGACACACGCGGAGAGACTCCTGCCCGGGCCACAGGCCGCCCACTGCCCCTGCCCCAGATCGGAGGCCGCAAAGCAGCCCTTTCTGAATCCCCTGCCTCTAGAGGGAGTATTGGACCAACACTTGTAGAAAACGGGGTCCTTGCGGGCCACTCATTGGAGGGACACAAATAAATCTTTGCCGAGTTTCTGCTTAAACTTAAGAGCGTTCACACCTAAACCTCTTAAAAGGTCAGCTGTTTAGCTAAACATGAGCTCATGATCTATATTTACACAATAATGAAGAAAGTAGCTACAAGGGGAGACAATCAGCCAAAACAATCAATACCAGTATTAGATTCCCAAGGCCATCCATCAGATGTAGGATTAATCGGGTGCAAGGCAGAAAATATACATGAAACTGGAACTGAAACAAGGCACGAGGATGTTTTCAAAGACTGGTAGGATCTCTAAAACATTTTTAAAGGACATGTCATTGATAAAGCTAAATACACAAAGGTTGTGTAATACAACAGATTAATCATTGAGAAGAGTGAAATTATGCTGTTTTGAAAACTATGGCAGGTCAGATTTTCTGCCTAATTTTATCAGAAGGTTTCTCTAAAAATTACACATTATTTCAAAGCCTTATTGGCTGTGAAATAAGTTAAGGGAATTTCAAATGACTTGTCTGAAAGAAAGGTGAGATGTAGGGGATCACAGAAAGTCTAGGGGAAAATAGGTCAATATATACATTGCTATATGGTGAACTAAGCCTTAGGCCGGCAACAATGGAGAGGACCTGACCCTTAGAAACGTACAAGTAAGCTGGAATCTTCAAAAGTTCAAATCTTTATAAGTAAAAATATTTATTAAAATGAATAACCAAGTGTTTTAATTGACATCAGAAGATGAAAACAATAAACCCTGAGAACATAGAAAAAAGTTAAATAGAGATATGAGCAGAACTTAATACAACAGAAAACGAATAAAATCCAGGTGATTTAGTAAGTCCAAAGAATCTTCTTTGAAAAGATTTAAAAGACACACTTTGATTAAGGAAAACAAAAACATAAGTAAAGAATATACAGAAAGAGTCAGGACAATGTTAGAGCAGAGAATATATGAAATGCCAGTAAATTTGAACATTTCTGTCAAGTGGACCATTTCCTAGCTCCTAAAGTTTACCAACACTGACACAAGAGGTAATCATTTAAGGTCATCATGTCTGCCCTTGGCATTCTCGGAACGCCCTGGCCTCAGAATGCAGCCTCTGTAGTCCATGGTAACCTGCGGAGAAGGGGTGGGGCTGAGGGAGTTTGGAACACTGCCCTCACTGAGGGAGTGGGTGTGGCCATCTCTGCTGTGACTGAACAAATGGCAGGGGAGCAGGGGCCCCAGGGCAGGGCTCTCAGAGCCCGGCAGGCCCAGTGGAGTGTCACAAGCATTTAGGCCCAGGCCAAAGGGCGCTTTCTTTGTCTGCACAGCTGCCCAAACTCTCACCTTTCCACTCAGGCCGCCCTCTAACTTGAAGTGTGTGTGGAACCTGTCCGCGCAGTACACCTCGCTGCACAGCTAAGCATAGGTCTGGGCATCGTACCTTAATGCCAGGTGACCGAGTTTCGCAGGCAGATGGGTCCCTGGGACACACGCGGAGAGGCTCCTGCCCGGGCCACAGGCCGCCCACTGCCCCTGCCCCAGATCGGAGGCCGCAAAGCAGCCCTGTCTGAGTCCCCTGCCTCTAGAGGGAGTATTGGACCGACACTTGTAGAAAACGGGGTCCTTGCGGGCCACTCATTGGAGGGACACAAATAAATCTTTGCCGACTTTCTGCTGAAACTTACGAGCGTTCACACCTAAGCCTCTTACAAGGTCAGCTGTTTAGCTAAACATGAGCTCATGATCTAAATTTACACAATAATGAAGAAAGCAGCTACAAGGGGAGACAATCAGCCAAAACAATCAATACCAGAATTAGATTCCCAAGGCCATCCATCAGATGTAGG
Organism: Mesoplodon mirus; assembly: GCF_964341445.2. Taxonomy (NCBI): domain Eukaryota; kingdom Metazoa; phylum Chordata; class Mammalia; order Artiodactyla; family Ziphiidae; genus Mesoplodon; species Mesoplodon mirus. The sequence continues at coordinate 136,833 of NW_028295149.1, read as the reverse complement.
AATAATCGGGTGCAAGGCAGAAAATATACATAAAACTGGAACTGAAACAAGGGACAAGGATGTTTTCAAAGACTGGTAGGATCTCTAAAACATTTTTAAAGGACATGTCAGTGATAAAGCTAAATACACAAAGGTTGTGTAATACAACAGATTAATGATTGAGAAGAGTGAAATTATGCTGTTTTGAAAACTATGGCAGGTCAGATTTTCTGCCTAATTATAGAAGAAGATTTCTCTAAAAAATACACATTATTTCAAAGCCTTATTGGCTGTGAAATAAGTTAAGGGTATTTCAAATGGCTTGTCTGCAAAGAAAGGTGAGATGTAGTGGATCAAAAAAGTCGAGGGGAAAATAGGTCAATATATACATTGCTATATGGTGAACTAAGCCTTTGGCCGGCAACAGTGGAGAGGACCTGACCCTTACAAACGTAGAAGTAAGCTGGAATCTTCAAAAGTTCAAATCTTTATAAGTAAAAAGATTTATTAAAATGAATAACCAAGTGTTTTAATTGACATCAGAAGATGAAAACAATAAACCCTGAGAACATAGATAAATAAAGATATGAGCAGAACTTAATACAACAGAAAACGTATAAAATTCAGGTGATTTAGTAAGTCCAAAGAATCATCTTTGAAAAGAATTAAAAGACACACTTTGATTAAGGAAAACAAAAACATAAGTAAAGAATATACAGAAAGAGTCAGGACAATGTTAGAGCAGAGACTATATGAAATGCCAGTAAGTTTGAACATTTCTGTCAAGTGGACCATTTCCTAGCTCCTAAAGTTTACCAACACTGACACAAGAGGAAATCATTTAAGGTTATCTTATCTGCAGTTCGCATTCTCGGAACGCCCTGCCCTCAGAATGCAGCCTCTGTAGTCCATGGTAATCTGTGGAGAAGGGGCGGGGCTGAGGGAGGTTGGAACACTGCCCTCACTGAGGGAGTGGGTGTGGCCATCTCTGCTGTGACTGAACAAAGGGCAGGGGAGCAGGGAGCCCAGGGCAGGGTCCTCAGAGCCCGGCAGGCCCAGTGGAGTGTCACAAGCATTTAGGCCCAGGACAAAGGGGGCTTTCTTTGTCTGCACAGCTGCCCAAACTCTCACCTTTCAACTCAGGCAGCCCTCTTACTTGAAGTGTGTGTGGAACCTGTCCGCGCAGTACACCTCGCTGCACAGCTAAGCATAGGTCTGGGCATCGTAGCTTCCTGCCAGGTGACCGAGGCTCACAGACAGATGGGTCCCTGGGACACACGCGGAGAGGCTCCTGCCCGGGCCACAGGCCGCCCAATGCCCCTGCCCCAGATCGGGGGCGGCAAAGCAGCCCTGTCTGAGTCCCCTGCCTCTAGAGGGAGTATTGGACCAACACTTGTAGAAAACGGGGTTCTCGTGGGCAACTCATTGGAGGGACACAAATAAATCTTTGCCGGCTTTCTGCTGAAGCTTACGAGCGTTCACACCTAAGCGTCTGACAAGGTCAGCTGTTTAGCTAAACATGAGCTCATGATCTAAATTTACACAATAATGAAGAAAGCAGCTACAAGGTGAGACAATCAGCAAAAACTATCAATACCAGAATTAGATTCCCAAGGCCTTCCATCAATTGTTGGAATAATCAGGTGCAAGGCAGAAAATATCCATAAAACTGGAACTGAAACAAGGAACAAGGATGTTTTCAAAGACTGGTAGGATCTCTAAAACATTTTTAAAGTACATGTCATTGATAAAGCTAAATACTCAAAGGTTGTGTAATACAACAGATTAAGCATTGAGAAGAGTGAAATTATGCTGTTTTGAAAACTATGGCAGGTGAGATTTTCTGCCTAATTATATAAGAAGATTTCTCTAAAAAATACACATTATTTCAATGACTTATTGGCTGTGAAATAAGTTAAGGGTATTTCAATGACTTGTCTGCAAAGAAAGGTGAGATGTAGGGAATCACAGAAAGTCGAGGGGAAAATAGGTCAATATATACATTGCTATATGGTGAACTAAACCTTAGGCCAGCAACAATGGAGAGGACCTGACCCTTAGAAACTTACAAGTAAGCTGGAATCTTCAAAATTTCAAATCTTTATAAGTAAAATATTTATTAAAATGAATACCAAGTGTTTTAATTGACATCAGAAGATCAAAACAATAAACCCTGAGAACATAGAAAAAAGATAAATAAAGATATGAGCAGAACTTAATACAACAGAAAACGTATAAAATTCAGGTGATTTAGTAAGTCCAAAGAATCTTCTTTGAAAAGATTTAAAAGACACACTTTGATTAAGGAAAACAAAAACATAAGTAAAGAATATACAGAAAGAGTCAGGACAATGTTAGAGCAGAGAATATATGAAATGCCAGTAAGTTTGAACATTTCTGTCAAGTGGACCATTTCCTAGCTCCTAAAGTTTACCAAAACTGACACAAGAGGAAATCATTTAAGGTCATCATATCTGCAGTTGGCATTCTCGGAACGCCCTGCCCTCAGAATGCAGCCTCTGTAGTCCATGGTAATCTGTGGAGAAGGGGCGGGGCTGAGGGAGGTTGGAACACTGCCCTCACTGAGGGAGTGGGTGTGGCCATCTCTGCTGTGACTGAACAAAGGGCAGGGGAGCAGGGAGCCCAGGGCAGGGTCCTCAGAGCCCGGCAGGCCCAGTGGAGTGTCACAAGCATTTAGGCCCAGGACAAAGGGGGCTTTCTTTGTCTGCACAGCTGCCCAAACTCTCACCTTTCAACTCAGGAAGCCCTCTTACTTGAAGTGTGTGTGGAACCTGTCCACGCAGTACACCTCGCTGCACAGCTAAGCATAGGTCTGGGCATCGTAGCTTCCTGCCAGGTGACCGAGGCTCACAGGCAGATGGGTCCCTGGGACACACGCGGAGAGGCTCCTGCCCGGGCCACAGGCCGCCCACTGCCCCTGCCCCAGATCGGGGGCGGCAAAGCAGCCCTGTCTGAGTCCCCTGCCTCTAGAGGGAGTATTGGACCAACACTTGTAGAAAACGGGGTCCTTGCGGGCCACTCATTGACGGACACATATAAATATTTGATTACTTTCTGCTGAAACTTACGATCGTTCTCACCTAAGCCTCTTACAAGGTAAGCTGTTTAGCTAAACATGAGCTCATGATCTAAATTTACACAATAATGAAGAAAGCAGCTACAAGGGGAGACAATCAGCCAAAACCATCAATACCAGAATTAGATTCCCAAGGCCATCCATCAGATGAAGGAATAATCGGGTGCAAGGCAGAAAATATACATAAAACTGGAACTGAAACAAGGCACAAGGATGTTTTCAAAGACTGGTAGGATCTCTAAAACATTTTTCAAGGACATGTCATTGATAAAGCTAAATACTCCAAGGTTGTGTAATACAACAGATTAATCATTGAGAAGAGTGAAATTATGCTGTTTTGAAAACTATGGCAGGTCAGATTTTCTGCCTAATTATATAAGAAGATTTCTCTAAAAAATACACATTATTTCAAAGACTTCTTGGCTGTGAAATAAGTTAAGGGTATTTCAAATGGCTTGTCTGCAAAGAAAGGTGAGATGTAGGGAATCACAGAAAGCCGAGGGGAAAATAGGTCAATATATACATTGCTGTATGGTGAACTAAGCCTTAGGCCAGCAACAATGGAGAGGACCTGACCCTTAGACACGTACAAGTAAGCTGGAATCTTCAAAAGTTCAAATCTTTATAAGTAAAAAGATTTATTAAAATGAATAACCAAGTGTTTTAATTGACATCAGAAGATGAAAACAATAAACCCTGAGAACATAGATAAAGATATGAGCAGAACTTAATACAACAGAAAACGTATAAAATTCAGGTGATTTAGTAAGTCCAAAGAATCTTCTTTGAAAAGGTTTAAAAGACACACTTTGATTAAGGAAAACAAAAACATAAGTAAAGAATATACAGAAAGATTCAGGACAATGTTAGAGCAGAGAATACATGAAATGCCAGTAAATTTGATCATTTCTGTCAAGTGGACCATTTCCTAGCTCCTAAAGTTTACCAAAACTGACACAAGAGGAAATCATTTAAGGTCATCATGTCTGCCCTTGGCATTCTCGGAACGCCCTGGCCTCAGAATGCAGCCTCTGTAGTCCATGGTAACCTGCGGAGAGGGGGCGGGGCTGAGGGAGGTTGGAACACTGCCCTCACTGAGGGAGTGGGTGTGGCCATCTCTGCTGTGACTGAACAAAGGGCAGGGGAGCAGGGGGCCCAGGGCAGGGCCCTCAGAGACCAGCAGGCCCAGTGGAGTGTCACAAGCATTTAGGCCCAGGCGAAAGGGGGCTTTCTTTGTCTGCAGAGCTTCCCAAACTCTCACCTTTCCACTCAGGCCGCCCTCTTACTTGAAGTGTGTGTGGAAGCTGTCCACGCAGTACACCTCGCTACACAGCTAACCATAGGTCTGGGCATCGTAGCTTCCTGCCAGGTGACCGAGGCTCGCAGGCAGATGGGTCCCTGGGACACACGCGGAGAGGCTCCAGCCCGGGCCACCGGCCGCCCACTGCCCCTGCCTCAGATCGGGGGCCGCAAAGCAGCCCTGTCTGAGTCCCCTGCGTCTAGAGGGAGTATTGGACCGACAGTTGTAGAAAACGGGGTCCTTGCGGGCCACTCATTGGAGGGACACAAATAAATCTTTGCCGTCTTTTTTCTGAAACTTACGATCATTCAATCCTAAGCCTCTTACAAGGTCAGCTGTTTAGCTAAACATGAGCTCATGATCTAAATTTACACAATAATGAAGAAAGCAGCTACAAGGGGAGACAATCAGCCAAAACAATCAATACCAGAATTAGATTCCCAAGGCCATCCATCATATGTAGGAATAATCGGGTGCAAGGCAGAAAATATACATAAAACTGGAACTGAAACAAGGGACAAGGATGTTTTCAAAGACTGGTAGGATCTCTAAAACATTTTTAAAGGACATGTCAGTGATAAAGCTAAATACACAAAGGTTGTGTAATACAACAGATTAATGATTGAGAAGAGTGAAATTATGCTGTTTTGAAAACTATGGCAGGTCAGATTTTCTGCCTAATTATAGAAGAAGATTTCTCTAAAAAATACACATTATTTCAAAGCCTTATTGGCTGTGAAATAAGTTAAGGGTATTTCAAATGGCTTGTCTGCAAAGAAAGGTGAGATGTAGTGGATCAAAAAAGTCGAGGGGAAAATAGGTCAATATATACATTGCTGTATGGTGAACTAAGCCTTAGGCCAGCAACAATGGAGAGGACCTGACACTTAGACATTTACAAGTAAGCTGGAATCTTCAAAAGTTCAAATCTTTTTAAGTAAAAAGATTTATTAAAATGAATAACCAAGTGTTTTAATTGACATCAGAAGATGTAAACAATAAACCCTGAGAACATAGATAAATAAAGATATGAGCAGAACTTAATACAACAGAAAACGTATAAAATTGAGGTGATTTAGTAAGTCCAAAGAATCTTCTTTGAATAGATTTAAAAGACACACTTTGATTAAGGAAAACAAAAACATAAGTAAAGAATATACAGAAAGAGTCAGGTCAAAGTTAGAGCAGAGAATATATGAAATGACATTAAATTTGAAGATTTCTGGAAAGTGGACCATTTCCTAGCTCCTAAAGTTTACCAAAACTGACACAAGAGGAAATCATTTAAGGTCATCATGTCTGCCCTTGGCATTCTCGGAACGCCCTGGCCTCAGAATGCTGCCTCTGTAGTCCATGGTAACCTGCGGAGAGGGGGCGGGGCTGAGGGAGGTTGGAACACTGCCCTCACTGAGGGAGTGGGTGTGGCCATCTCTGCTGTGACTGAACAAAGGGCAGGTGAGCAGGGGGCCCAGGGCAGGGCCCTCAGAGCCCGGCAGGCCCAGTGGAGTGTCACAAGCATTTAGGCCCAGGCCAAAGGGCCCTTTCTTTGTCTGCACAGCTGCCCAAACTCTCACCTTTCCACTCAGGCCGCCCTCTTACTTGAAGTGTGTGTGGAAACTGTCCGCGCAGTACACTTCGCTGCACAGCGAATCATAGGTCTGGGCATCGTAGCTTCCTGCCAGGTGACCGAGGCTCACAGGCAGATGGGTCCCTGGGACACACGCGGAGAGGCTCCTGCCCGGGCCACAGGCCGCCCACTGCCCCTGCCCCAGATCGGGGGCGGCAAAGCAGCCCTGTCTGAGTCCCCTGCCTCTAGAGGGAATATTGGACCAACACTTGTAGAAAACGGGGTCCTTGCGGGCCACTCATTGGAGGGACACAAATAAATCTTTGCCGACTTTCTGCTGAAACTTACGAGCGTTCACACCTAAGCCTCTTACAAGGTCAGCTGTTTAGCTAAACATGAGCTCATGATCTAAATTTACACAATAATGAAGAAAGCAGCTACAAGGGGAGACAATCAGCCAAAACAATCAATACCCGTATTAGATTCCCAAGGCCATCCATCAGATGTAGGAATAATCGGGTGCAAGGCAGAAAATATACATAAAACTGGAACTGAAACAAGGCACGAGTATGTTTTCAAAGACTGGTAGGATCTCTAAAACATTTTTAAAGGACATGTCATTGATAAAGCTAAATACACCTAGGTTGTGTAATACAACAGATTAATCATTGAGAAGAGTGAAATTATGCTGTTTTGAAAACTATGGCAGGTCAGATTTTCTGCCTAATTATATAAGAAGATTTCTCTAAAAAATACACATTATTTCAAAGACATATTGGCTGTGAAATACGTTAAGGGTTTTTCAAATGGCTTGTCTGCAAAGAAAGGTGAGATGTAGGAGATCACAGAAAGTCCAGGGGAAAATAGGTCAATATATACATTGCTGTATGGTGAACTAAGCCTTAGGCCGGCAACAGTGGAGAGGACCTGACCCTTAGAAACGTACAAGTAAGCTGGAATCTTCAAAAGTTCAAATCTTTATAAGTAAAAAGATTTATTAAAATGAATAACCAAGTGTTTTAATTGACATCAGAAGATGTAAACAATAAACCCTGAGAACATAGATAAAGATATGAGCAGAACTTAATACAACAGAAAACGTATAAAATTCAGGTGATTTAGTAAGTCCAAAGAATCTTCTTTGAAAAGATTTAAAAGACACACTTTGATTAAGGAAAACAAAAACATAAGTAAAGAATATACAGAAAGAGTCAGAACAATGTTAGAGCAGAGAATATATGAAATGCCAGTAAGTTTGAACATTTCTGGAAAGTGGACCATTTCCTAGCTCCTAAAGTTTACCAAAACTGACACAAGAGGAAATCATTTAAGGTCGTCATGTCTGCCCTTGTCATACTCGGAACGCCCTGGCCTCAGAATGCAGCCTCTGTAGTCCATGGTAACCTGCGGAGAGGGGGCGGGGCTGAGGGAGGTTGGAACACTGCCCTCACTGAGGGAGTGGGTGTGGCTATCACAGCTGTGACTGAACAAAGGGCAGGGGAGCAGGGGGCCCAGGGCAGGGCCCTCAGAGACCGGCAGGCCCAGTGGAGTGTCACAAACTTTTAGGCCCAGGCCAAAGGGCGCCTTTTTTGTCTGCACAGCTGCCCAAACTCTCACCTTTCCACTCAGGGCGCCCTCTTACTTGAAGTGTGTGTGGAACGTGTCCGTGCAGTATACCGCGCTGCACAGCTAAGCATAGGTCTGGGCATCGTAGCTTCCTGCCAGGTGACCGAGGCTCGCAGGCAGATGGGTCCCTGGGACACACGTGGAGAGGCTCCTGCCCGGGCCACAGGCCGCCCACTGCCCCTGCCTCAGATCGGGGGCCGCAAAGCAGCATTGTCTGAATCCCCTGCCTCTAGAGGGAGTATTGGACCGACACTTGTAGAAAACGGGGTCCTTGTGGGCCACTCATTGGAGGGACACAAATAAATCTTTGCCGTCTTTCTTCTGAAACTTACGAGCGTTCACACCTAAGCCTCTTACAAGTTCAGCTGTGTAGCTAAACATGAGCTCATGATCTAAATTTACACAATAATGAAGAAAGCAGCTACAAGGGGAGACAATCAGCCAAAACAATCAATACCAGAATTAGATTCCCAAGGCCATCCATCAGATGTAGGAATAATCGGGTGCAAGGCAGAAAATATACATAAAACTGGAACTGAAACAAGGCACAAGAATGATTTCAAAGACTGTAGGATCTCTAAAACGTTTTTAAAGGACATGTCATTGATAAAGCTAAATACACAAAGGTTGTGTAATACAACAGATTAATCATTGAGAAGAGTGAAATTATGCTGTTTTGAAAACTATGGCAGGTCAGATTTTCTGCCTAATTATATAAGTAGATTTCTCTAAAAAATACACATTATTTCAAAGACATATTGGCTGTGAAATAAGTTAAGGGTTTTTCAAATGGCTTGTCTGCAAAGAAAGGTGAGATGCAGGAGATCACAGAAAGTCGAGGGGAAAATAGGTCAATATATACATTGCTATATGGTGAACTAAGCCTTTGGCCGGCAACAGTGGAGAGGACCTGACCCTTAGAAACGTACAAGTAAGCTGGAATCTTCAAAAGTTCAAATCTTTATAAGTAAAAAGATTTATTAAAATGAATAACCAAGTGTTTTAATTGACATCAGAAGATGAAAACAATAAACCCTGAGAACATAGAAAAAAGTTAAATAAAGATATGAGCAGAACTTAATACAACAGAAAACGTATAAAATCCAGGTGATTTAGTAAGTCCAAAGAATCTTCTTTGAAATGATTTAAAAGACACACTTTGATTAAGGAAAACAAAAACATAAGTAAAGAATATACAGAAAGAGTCAGGACAATGTTAGAGCAGAGAATATATGAAATGCCAGTAAATTTGAACATTTCTGTCAAGTGGACCATTTCCTAGCTCCTAAAGTTTACCAAAACTGACACAAGAGGAAATCATTTAAGGTCATCATGTCTGCCCTTGGCATTCCCGGAACGCCCTGGCCTCAGAATGCAGCCTCTGTAGTCCATGGTAACCTGCGGAGAAGTGGCGGGCCTGAGGGAGGTTGGAACACTGCCCTCACTGAGGGAGTGGGTGTGGCCATCTCTGCTGTGACTGAACAAAGGGCAGAGGAGCAGGGGTCCCAGGGCAGGGCCCTCAGAGCCCGGCAGGCCCAGTGGAGTGTCACAAGCATTTAGGCCCAGGCCAAAGGGCGCTTTCTTTGTCTGCACAGCTGCCCAAACTCTCACCTTTCCACTCAGGCCGCCCTCTTACTTGAAGTGTCTGTGAAACCTGTCCGCGCAGTACACCTTGCTGCACAGCTAAGCATAGGTCTGGGCATCGTACCTTCCTGCCAGGTGACCGAGGCTCGCAGGAAGATGGGTCCCTGGGACACACGCGGAGAGACTCCTGCCCGGGCCACAGGCCGCCCACTGCCCCTGCCCCAGATCGGAGGCCGCAAAGCAGCCCTTTCTGAATCCCCTGCCTCTAGAGGGAGTATTGGACCAACACTTGTAGAAAACGGGGTCCTTGCGGGCCACTCATTGGAGGGACACAAATAAATCTTTGCCGAGTTTCTGCTTAAACTTAAGAGCGTTCACACCTAAACCTCTTAAAAGGTCAGCTGTTTAGCTAAACATGAGCTCATGATCTATATTTACACAATAATGAAGAAAGTAGCTACAAGGGGAGACAATCAGCCAAAACAATCAATACCAGTATTAGATTCCCAAGGCCATCCATCAGATGTAGGATTAATCGGGTGCAAGGCAGAAAATATACATGAAACTGGAACTGAAACAAGGCACGAGGATGTTTTCAAAGACTGGTAGGATCTCTAAAACATTTTTAAAGGACATGTCATTGATAAAGCTAAATACACAAAGGTTGTGTAATACAACAGATTAATCATTGAGAAGAGTGAAATTATGCTGTTTTGAAAACTATGGCAGGTCAGATTTTCTGCCTAATTTTATAAGAAGGTTTCTCTAAAAATTACACATTATTTCAAAGCCTTATTGGCTGTGAAATAAGTTAAGGGAATTTCAAATGACTTGTCTGAAAGAAAGGTGAGATGTAGGGGATCACAGAAAGTCTAGGGGAAAATAGGTCAATATATACATTGCTATATGGTGAACTAAGCCTTAGGCCGGCAACAATGGAGAGGACCTGACCCTTAGAAACGTACAAGTAAGCTGGAATCTTCAAAAGTTCAAATCTTTATAAGTAAAAATATTTATTAAAATGAATAACCAAGTGTTTTAATTGACATCAGAAGATGAAAACAATAAACCCTGAGAACATAGAAAAAAGTTAAATAGAGATATGAGCAGAACTTAATACAACAGAAAACGAATAAAATCCAGGTGATTTAGTAAGTCCAAAGAATCTTCTTTGAAAAGATTTAAAAGACACACTTTGATTAAGGAAAACAAAAACATAAGTAAAGAATATACAGAAAGAGTCAGGACAATGTTAGAGCAGAGAATATATGAAATGCCAGTAAATTTGAACATTTCTGTCAAGTGGACCATTTCCTAGCTCCTAAAGTTTACCAACACTGACACAAGAGGTAATCATTTAAGGTCATCATGTCTGCCCTTGGCATTCTCGGAACGCCCTGGCCTCAGAATGCAGCCTCTGTAGTCCATGGTAACCTGCGGAGAAGGGGTGGGGCTGAGGGAGTTTGGAACACTGCCCTCACTGAGGGAGTGGGTGTGGCCATCTCTGCTGTGACTGAACAAAGGGCAGGGGAGCAGGGGCCCCAGGGCAGGGCTCTCAGAGCCCGGCAGGCCCAGTGGAGTGTCACAAGCATTTAGGCCCAGGCCAAAGGGCGCTTTCTTTGTCTGCACAGCTGCCCAAACTCTCACCTTTCCACTCAGGCCGCCCTCTAACTTGAAGTGTGTGTGGAACCTGTCCGCGCAGTACACCTCGCTGCACAGCTAAGCATAGGTCTGGGCATCGTACCTTAATGCCAGGTGACCGAGTTTCGCAGGCAGATGGGTCCCTGGGACACACGCGGAGAGGCTCCTGCCCGGGCCACAGGCCGCCCACTGCCCCTGCCCCAGATCGGAGGCCGCAAAGCAGCCCTGTCTGAGTCCCCTGCCTCTAGAGGGAGTATTGGACCGACACTTGTAGAAAACGGGGTCCTTGCGGGCCACTCATTGGAGGGACACAAATAAATCTTTGCCGACTTTCTGCTGAAACTTACGAGCGTTCACACCTAAGCCTCTTACAAGGTCAGCTGTTTAGCTAAACATGAGCTCATGATCTAAATTTACACAATAATGAAGAAAGCAGCTACAAGGGGAGACAATCAGCCAAAACAATCAATACCAGAATTAGATTCCCAAGGCCATCCATCAGATGTAGGAATAATCGGGTGCAAGGCAGAAAATATACATAAAACTGGAACTGAAACAAGGGACAAGGATGTTTTCAAAGACTGGTAGGATCTCTAAAACATTTTTAAAGGACATGTCAGTGATAAAGCTAAATACACAAAGGTTGTGTAATACAACAGATTAATGATTGAGAAGAGTGAAATTATGCTGTTTTGAAAACTATGGCAGGTCAGATTTTCTGCCTAATTATAGAAGAAGATTTCTCTAAAAAATACACATTATTTCAAAGCCTTATTGGCTGTGAAATAAGTTAAGGGTATTTCAAATGGCTTGTCTGCAAAGAAAGGTGAGATGTAGTGGATCAAAAAAGTCGAGGGGAAAATAGGTCAATATATACATTGCTATATGGTGAACTAAGCCTTTGGCCGGCAACAGTGGAGAGGACCTGACCCTTACAAACGTAGAAGTAAGCTGGAATCTTCAAAAGTTCAAATCTTTATAAGTAAAAAGATTTATTAAAATGAATAACCAAGTGTTTTAATTGACATCAGAAGATGAAAACAATAAACCCTGAGAACATAGATAAATAAAGATATGAGCAGAACTTAATACAACAGAAAACGTATAAAATTCAGGTGATTTAGTAAGTCCAAAGAATCATCTTTGAAAAGAATTAAAAGACACACTTTGATTAAGGAAAACAAAAACATAAGTAAAGAATATACAGAAAGAGTCAGGACAATGTTAGAGCAGAGACTATATGAAATGCCAGTAAGTTTGAACATTTCTGTCAAGTGGACCATTTCCTAGCTCCTAAAGTTTACCAACACTGACACAAGAGGAAATCATTTAAGGTTATCTTATCTGCAGTTCGCATTCTCGGAACGCCCTGCCCTCAGAATGCAGCCTCTGTAGTCCATGGTAATCTGTGGAGAAGGGGCGGGGCTGAGGGAGGTTGGAACACTGCCCTCACTGAGGGAGTGGGTGTGGCCATCTCTGCTGTGACTGAACAAAGGGCAGGGGAGCAGGGAGCCCAGGGCAGGGTCCTCAGAGCCCGGCAGGCCCAGTGGAGTGTCACAAGCATTTAGGCCCAGGACAAAGGGGGCTTTCTTTGTCTGCACAGCTGCCCAAACTCTCACCTTTCAACTCAGGCAGCCCTCTTACTTGAAGTGTGTGTGGAACCTGTCCGCGCAGTACACCTCGCTGCACAGCTAAGCATAGGTCTGGGCATCGTAGCTTCCTGCCAGGTGACCGAGGCTCACAGACAGATGGGTCCCTGGGACACACGCGGAGAGGCTCCTGCCCGGGCCACAGGCCGCCCAATGCCCCTGCCCCAGATCGGGGGCGGCAAAGCAGCCCTGTCTGAGTCCCCTGCCTCTAGAGGGAGTATTGGACCAACACTTGTAGAAAACGGGGTTCTCGTGGGCAACTCATTGGAGGGACACAAATAAATCTTTGCCGGCTTTCTGCTGAAGCTTACGAGCGTTCACACCTAAGCGTCTGACAAGGTCAGCTGTTTAGCTAAACATGAGCTCATGATCTAAATTTACACAATAATGAAGAAAGCAGCTACAAGGTGAGACAATCAGCAAAAACTATCAATACCAGAATTAGATTCCCAAGGCCTTCCATCAATTGTTGGAATAATCAGGTGCAAGGCAGAAAATATCCATAAAACTGGAACTGAAACAAGGAACAAGGATGTTTTCAAAGACTGGTAGGATCTCTAAAACATTTTTAAAGTACATGTCATTGATAAAGCTAAATACTCAAAGGTTGTGTAATACAACAGATTAAGCATTGAGAAGAGTGAAATTATGCTGTTTTGAAAACTATGGCAGGTGAGATTTTCTGCCTAATTATATAAGAAGATTTCTCTAAAAAATACACATTATTTCAATGACTTATTGGCTGTGAAATAAGTTAAGGGTATTTCAATGACTTGTCTGCAAAGAAAGGTGAGATGTAGGGAATCACAGAAAGTCGAGGGGAAAATAGGTCAATATATACATTGCTATATGGTGAACTAAACCTTAGGCCAGCAACAATGGAGAGGACCTGACCCTTAGAAACTTACAAGTAAGCTGGAATCTTCAAAATTTCAAATCTTTATAAGTAAAATATTTATTAAAATGAATACCAAGTGTTTTAATTGACATCAGAAGATCAAAACAATAAACCCTGAGAACATAGAAAAAAGATAAATAAAGATATGAGCAGAACTTAATACAACAGAAAACGTATAAAATTCAGGTGATTTAGTAAGTCCAAAGAATCTTCTTTGAAAAGATTTAAAAGACACACTTTGATTAAGGAAAACAAAAACATAAGTAAAGAATATACAGAAAGAGTCAGGACAATGTTAGAGCAGAGAATATATGAAATGCCAGTAAGTTTGAACATTTCTGTCAAGTGGACCATTTCCTAGCTCCTAAAGTTTACCAAAACTGACACAAGAGGAAATCATTTAAGGTCATCATATCTGCAGTTGGCATTCTCGGAACGCCCTGCCCTCAGAATGCAGCCTCTGTAGTCCATGGTAATCTGTGGAGAAGGGGCGGGGCTGAGGGAGGTTGGAACACTGCCCTCACTGAGGGAGTGGGTGTGGCCATCTCTGCTGTGACTGAACAAAGGGCAGGGGAGCAGGGAGCCCAGGGCAGGGTCCTCAGAGCCCGGCAGGCCCAGTGGAGTGTCACAAGCATTTAGGCCCAGGACAAAGGGGGCTTTCTTTGTCTGCACAGCTGCCCAAACTCTCACCTTTCAACTCAGGAAGCCCTCTTACTTGAAGTGTGTGTGGAACCTGTCCACGCAGTACACCTCGCTGCACAGCTAAGCATAGGTCTGGGCATCGTAGCTTCCTGCCAGGTGACCGAGGCTCACAGGCAGATGGGTCCCTGGGACACACGCGGAGAGGCTCCTGCCCGGGCCACAGGCCGCCCACTGCCCCTGCCCCAGATCGGGGGCGGCAAAGCAGCCCTGTCTGAGTCCCCTGCCTCTAGAGGGAGTATTGGACCAACACTTGTAGAAAACGGGGTCCTTGCGGGCCACTCATTGACGGACACATATAAATATTTGATTACTTTCTGCTGAAACTTACGATCGTTCTCACCTAAGCCTCTTACAAGGTCAGCTGTTTAGCTAAACATGAGCTCATGATCTAAATTTACACAATAATGAAGAAAGCAGCTACAAGGGGAGACAATCAGCCAAAACCATCAATACCAGAATTAGATTCCCAAGGCCATCCATCAGATGAAGGAATAATCGGGTGCAAGGCAGAAAATATACATAAAACTGGAACTGAAACAAGGCACAAGGATGTTTTCAAAGACTGGTAGGATCTCTAAAACATTTTTCAAGGACATGTCATTGATAAAGCTAAATACTCCAAGGTTGTGTAATACAACAGATTAATCATTGAGAAGAGTGAAATTATGCTGTTTTGAAAACTATGGCAGGTCAGATTTTCTGCCTAATTATATAAGAAGATTTCTCTAAAAAATACACATTATTTCAAAGACTTCTTGGCTGTGAAATAAGTTAAGGGTATTTCAAATGGCTTGTCTGCAAAGAAAGGTGAGATGTAGGGAATCACAGAAAGCCGAGGGGAAAATAGGTCAATATATACATTGCTGTATGGTGAACTAAGCCTTAGGCCAGCAACAATGGAGAGGACCTGACCCTTAGACACGTACAAGTAAGCTGGAATCTTCAAAAGTTCAAATCTTTATAAGTAAAAAGATTTATTAAAATGAATAACCAAGTGTTTTAATTGACATCAGAAGATGAAAACAATAAACCCTGAGAACATAGATAAAGATATGAGCAGAACTTAATACAACAGAAAACGTATAAAATTCAGGTGATTTAGTAAGTCCAAAGAATCTTCTTTGAAAAGGTTTAAAAGACACACTTTGATTAAGGAAAACAAAAACATAAGTAAAGAATATACAGAAAGATTCAGGACAATGTTAGAGCAGAGAATACATGAAATGCCAGTAAATTTGATCATTTCTGTCAAGTGGACCATTTCCTAGCTCCTAAAGTTTACCAAAACTGACACAAGAGGAAATCATTTAAGGTCATCATGTCTGCCCTTGGCATTCTCGGAACGCCCTGGCCTCAGAATGCAGCCTCTGTAGTCCATGGTAACCTGCGGAGAGGGGGCGGGGCTGAGGGAGGTTGGAACACTGCCCTCACTGAGGGAGTGGGTGTGGCCATCTCTGCTGTGACTGAACAAAGGGCAGGGGAGCAGGGGGCCCAGGGCAGGGCCCTCAGAGACCAGCAGGCCCAGTGGAGTGTCACAAGCATTTAGGCCCAGGCGAAAGGGGGCTTTCTTTGTCTGCAGAGCTTCCCAAACTCTCACCTTTCCACTCAGGCCGCCCTCTTACTTGAAGTGTGTGTGGAAGCTGTCCACGCAGTACACCTCGCTACACAGCTAACCATAGGTCTGGGCATCGTAGCTTCCTGCCAGGTGACCGAGGCTCGCAGGCAGATGGGTCCCTGGGACACACGCGGAGAGGCTCCAGCCCGGGCCACCGGCCGCCCACTGCCCCTGCCTCAGATCGGGGGCCGCAAAGCAGCCCTGTCTGAGTCCCCTGCGTCTAGAGGGAGTATTGGACCGACAGTTGTAGAAAACGGGGTCCTTGCGGGCCACTCATTGGAGGGACACAAATAAATCTTTGCCGTCTTTTTTCTGAAACTTACGATCATTCAATCCTAAGCCTCTTACAAGGTCAGCTGTTTAGCTAAACATGAGCTCATGATCTAAATTTACACAATAATGAAGAAAGCAGCTACAAGGGGAGACAATCAGCCAAAACAATCAATACCAGAATTAGATTCCCAAGGCCATCCATCATATGTAGGAATAATCGGGTGCAAGGCAGAAAATATACATAAAACTGGAACTGAAACAAGGGACAAGGATGTTTTCAAAGACTGGTAGGATCTCTAAAACATTTTTAAAGGACATGTCAGTGATAAAGCTAAATACACAAAGGTTGTGTAATACAACAGATTAATGATTGAGAAGAGTGAAATTATGCTGTTTTGAAAACTATGGCAGGTCAGATTTTCTGCCTAATTATAGAAGAAGATTTCTCTAAAAAATACACATTATTTCAAAGCCTTATTGGCTGTGAAATAAGTTAAGGGTATTTCAAATGGCTTGTCTGCAAAGAAAGGTGAGATGTAGTGGATCAAAAAAGTCGAGGGGAAAATAGGTCAATATATACATTGCTATATGGTGAACTAAGCCTTTGGCCGGCAGCAGTGGAGAGGACCTGACCCTTAGAAACGTAGAAGTAAGCTGGAATCTTCAAAAGTTCAAATCTTTATAAGTAAAAAGATTTATTAAAATGAATAACCATGTGTTTTAATTGACATCAGAAGATGAAAACAATAAACCCTGAGAACATAGATAAATAAAAATATGAGCAGAACTTAATACAACAGAAAACGTATAAAATTCAGGTGATTTAGTATGTCCAAAGAATCTTCTTTGAAAAGATTTAAAAGACACACTTTGATTAAGGAAAACAAAAACATACGTAAAGTATATACAGAAAGAGTCAGGACAATGTTAGAGCAGAGAATATATGAAATGCCAGTAAGTTTGAACATTTCTGTCAAGTGGACCATTTCCTAGCTCCTAAAGTTTACCAAAACTGACACAAGAGGAAATCATTTAAGGTCATCATATCTGCCCTTGGCATTCTCGGAACGCCCTGGCCTCAGAATGCAGCCTCTGTATTCCATGGTAACCTGTGGAGATGGGGTGGGGCTGAGGGAGGTTGGAACACTGCCCTCACTGAGGGAGTGGGTGTGGCCATCTCTGCTGTGACTGAACAAAGGGCAAGGGAGCAGGGTGCCCAGGGCAGGGCCCTCAGAGCCCGGCAGGCCCAGTGGAGTGTCACAAGCATTTAGGCCCAGGACAAAGGGCGCATTCTTTGTCTGCACAGCTGCCCAAACTCTCAACTTTCCACTCAGGCAGCCCTCTTATTTGAAGTGTGTGTGGAACCTGTCCGTGCAGTACACCTCACTGCACAGCTAAGCATAGGTCTGGGAATCGTAGCTTCCTGCCAGGTGACCAAGGCTCACAGGCAGATGGGTCCCTGGGACACACGCGGAGAGGTTCCTGCCCGGGCCACAGGCCGCCCACTGCCCCTGCCCCAGATCGGGGGCGGCAAAGCAGCCCTGTCTGAGTCCCCTGCCTCTAGAGGGAGTACTGGACCAACACTTGTAGAAAACGGGGTCCTTGCGGGCCACTCATTGGAGGGACACAAATAAATCTTTGCCGACTTTCTGCTGAAACTTACGAGCGTTCACACCTAAGCCTCTTACAAGGTCAGCTGTTTAGCTAAACATGAGCTCATGATCTAAATTTACACAATAATGAAGAAAGCAGCTACAAGGGGAGACAATCAGCCAAAACAATCAATACCCGTATTAGATTCCCAAGGCCATCCATCAGATGTAGGAATAATCGGGTGCAAGGCAGAAAATATACATAAAACTGGAACTGAAACAAGGCACGAGGATGTTTTCAATGACTGGTAGGATCTCTAAAACATTTTTAAAGGACATGTCATTGATAAAGCTAAATACACAAAGGTTGTGTAATACAACAGATTAATCATTGAGAAGAGTGAAATTATGCTGTTTTGAAAACTATGGCAGGTCAGATTTTCTGCCTAATTATACAAGAAGATTTCTCTAAAAATTACACATTATTTCAAAGCCTTATTGGCTGTGAAAAATTTAAGGGTATTTCAAATGGCTTGTCTGCAAAGAAAGGTGAGATGTAGGAGATCACAGAAAGTCTAGGGGAAAATAGGTCAATATATACATTGCTATATGGTGAACTAAGCCTTAGGCCGGCAACAATGGAGAGGACCTGACCCTTAGAAACGTACAAGTAAGCTGGAATCTTCAAAAGTTCAAATCTTTATAAGTAAAAAGATTTATTAAAATGAATATCCAAGTGTTTTAATTGACATCAGAAGATGAAAACAATAAACCCTGAGAACATAGAAAAAAGTTAAATAAAGATATGAGCAGAACTTAATACAACAGAAAACATATAAAATTCAGGTGATTTAGTAAGTCCAAAGAATCTTCTTTGAAAAGATTTAAAAGACACACTTTGATTAAGGAAAACAAAAACATAAGTAAAGTATATACAGAAAGAGTCAGGACAATGTTAGAGCAGAGAATATATGAAATGCCAGTAAGTTTGAACATTTCTGTCAAGTGGACCATTTCCTAGCTCCTAAAGTTTACCAAAACTGACACAAGAGGAAATCATTTAAGGTCATCATATCTGCCCTTGGCATTCTCGGAACGCCCTGGTCTCAGAATGCAGCCTCGGTAGTCCATGGTAACCTGCGGAGAGGGGGCGGGGCTGAGGGAGGTTGAAACACTGCCCTCACTGAGGGAGTGGGTGTGGCCATCTCTGCTGTGACTGAACAAAGGGCAGGGGAGCAGGGGGCCCAGGGCAGGGCCCTCAGAGACCGGCAGGCCCAGTGGAGTGTCACAAGCATTTAGGCCCAGGCCAAAGGGCGCTTTCTTTGTCTGCACAGCTGCCCAAACTCTCAGCTTTCCACTCAGGCAGCCCTCTTACTTGAAGTGTGTGTGGAACCTGTCCGCGCAGTAAAACTCTCTGCACAGCTAAGCATAGGTCTGGGCATCGTAGCTTCCTGCCAGGTGACCGAAGTTCGCAGGCAGATGGGTCCCTGGGACACACGCGGAGAGGCTCCTGCCCGGGCCACAGGCCGCCCACAGCCTCTGCCGCAGATCGGGGGCAACAAAGCAGCCCTGTCTGAGTCCCCTGCCTCTAGACGGAGTATTGGACCAACACTTGTAGAAAACGGGGTCCTTGCGGGCCACTCATTGAGGGACACATATAAATATTTGCTGACTTTCTGCTGAAACTTACGATCGTTCTCACCTAAGCCTCTTACAAGGTCAGCTGTTTAGCTAAACATGAGCTCATGATCTAAATTTACACAATAATGAAGAAAGCAGCTACAAGGGGAGACAATCAGCCAAAACAATCAATACCAGTATTAGATTCCCAAGGCCATCCATCAGATGTAGGGATAATCGGGTGCAAGGCTGAAAATATACATAAAACTGGAACTGAAACAAGGCACAAGGATGTTTTCAAAGACTGGTAGGATCTCTAAAACATTTGTAAAGGACATGTCATTGATAAAGCTAAATACTCCAAGGTTGTGTAATACAACAGATTAATAATTGAGAAGAGTGAAATTATGCTGTTTTGAAAACTATGCCAAGTTAGATTTTCTGCCTAATTATAAAAGAAGATTTCTCTGAAAAATACACATTATTTCAAAGACTTATTGGCTGTGAAATAAGTTAAGGGTATTTCAAATGGCTTGTCTGCAAAGAAAGGTGAGATGTAGGGAATCACAGTAAGTCGAGGGGAAAATAGGTCAATATATACATTGCTGTATGGTGAACTAAGCCTTAGGCCAGCAACAATGGAGAAGACGTGACACTTAGACATTTACAAGTAAGCTGGAATCTTCAAAAGTTCTAATCTTTATAAGTAAAAAGATTTATTAAAATGAATAACCAAGTGTTTTAATTGACATCAGAAGATGTAAACAATAAACCCTGAGAACATAGATAAATAAAGATATGAGCAGAACTTAATACAACAGAAAACGTATAAAATTCAGGTGATTTAGTAAGTCCAAAGAATCTTCTTTGAAAAGATTTAAAAGACACACTTTGATTAAGGAAAACAAAAACATAAGTAAAGAATATACAGAAAGAGTCAGGACAATGTTAGAGCAGAGAATATATGAAATGCCAGTAAATTTGAACATTTCTGTCAAGTGGACCATTTCCTAGCTCCTAAAGTTTACCAAAACTGACACAAGAGGAAATCATTTAAGATCATCATGTCTGCCCTTGGCATTCTTGGAACGCCCTGGCCTCAGAATGCTGCCTCTGTAGTCCATGGTAACCTGCGGAGAGGGGGCGGGGCTGAGGGAGGTTGGAACACTGCCCTCACTGAGGGAGTGGGTGTGGCCATCTCTGCTGTGACTGAACAAAGGGCAGGGGAGCAGGGGGCCCAGGGCAGGGCCCTCAGAGCCCGGCAGGCCCAGTGGAGTGTCACAAGCATTTAGGCCCAGGCCAAAGGGCGCTTTCTTTGTCTGCACAGCTGCCCAAACTCTCAGCTTTCCACTCAGGCAGCCCTCTTACTTGAAGTGTGTGTGGAACCTGTCCGCGCAGTACAACTCTCTGCACAGCTAAGCATAGGTCTGGGCATCGTAGCTTCCTGCCAGTTGACCGAAGTTCGCAGGCAGATGGGTCCCTGGGACACACGCGGAGAGGCTCCTGCCCGGGCCACAGGCCGCCCACAGCCCCTGCCCCAGATCGGGGGCCACAAAGCAGCCCTGTCTGAGTCCCCTGCCTCTAGACGGAGTATTGGACCAACACTTGTAGAAAAAGGGGTCCTTGCGGGCCACTCATTGAGGGACACATATAAATATTTGCTGACTTTCTGCTGAAACTTACGATCGTTCTCACCTAAGCCTCTTACAAGGTAAGCTGTTTAGCTAAACATGAGCTCATGATCAAAATTTACACAATAATGAAGAAAGCAGCTACAAGGGGAGACAATCAGCCAAAACAATCAATACCAGTATTAGATTCCCAAGGCCATCCATCAGATGTAGGGATAATCGGGTGCAAGGCTGAAAATATACATAAAACTGGAACTGAAACAAGGCACAAGGATGTTTTCAAAGACTGGTAGGATCTCTAAAACATTTTTAAAGGACATGTCATTGATAAAGCTAAATACTCCAAGGTTGTGTAATACAACAGATTAATAATTGAGAAGAGTGAAATTATGCTGTTTTGAAAACTATGCCAAGTTAGATTTTCTGCCTAATTATATAAGAAGATTTCTCTGAAAAATACACATTATTTCAAAGACTTATTGGCTGTGAAATAAGTTAAGGGTATTTCAAATGGCTTGTCTGCAAAGAAAGGTGAGATGTAGGGAATCACAGAAAGTCGAGGGGAAAATAGGTCAATATATACATTGCTGTATGGTGAACTAAGCCTTAGGCCAGCAACAATGGAGAGGACCTGACACTTAGACATTTACAAGTAAGCTGGAATCTTCAAAAGTTCAAATCTTTATAAGTAAAAAGATTTATTAAAATGAATAACCAAGTGTTTTAATTGACATCAGAAGATGAAAACAATAAACCCTGAGAACATAGATAAAGATATGAGCAGAACTTAATACAACAGAAAACGTATAAAATTCAGGTGATTTAGTAAGTCCAAAGAATCTTCTTTGAAAAGGTTTAAAAGACACACTTTGATTAAGGAAAACAAAAACATAAGTAAAGAATATACAGAAAGATTCAGGACAATGTTAGAGCAGAGAATACATGAAATGCCAGTAAATTTGATCATTTCTGTCAAGTGGACCATTTCCTAGCTCCTAAAGTTTACCAAAACTGACACAAGAGGAAATCATTTAAGGTCATCATGTCTGCCCTTGGCATTCTCGGAACGCCCTGGCCTCAGAATGCAGCCTCTGTAGTCCATGGTAACCTGCGGAGAGGGGGCGGGGCTGAGGGAGGTTGGAACACTGCCCTCACTGAGGGAGTGGGTGTGGCCATCTCTGCTGTGACTGAACAAAGGGCAGGGGAGCAGGGGGCCCAGGGCAGGGCCCTCAGAGACCAGCAGGCCCAGTGGAGTGTCACAAGCATTTAGGCCCAGGCGAAAGGGGGCTTTCTTTGTCTGCAGAGCTTCCCAAACTCTCACCTTTCCACTCAGGCCGCCCTCTTACTTGAAGTGTGTGTGGAAGCTGTCCACGCAGTACACCTCGCTACACAGCTAACCATAGGTCTGGGCATCGTAGCTTCCTGCCAGGTGACCGAGGCTCGCAGGCAGATGGGTCCCTGGGACACACGCGGAGAGGCTCCAGCCCGGGCCACCGGCCGCCCACTGCCCCTGCCTCAGATCGGGGGCCGCAAAGCAGCCCTGTCTGAGTCCCCTGCGTCTAGAGGGAGTATTGGACCGACAGTTGTAGAAAACGGGGTCCTTGCGGGCCACTCATTGGAGGGACACAAATAAATCTTTGCCGTCTTTTTTCTGAAACTTACGATCATTCAATCCTAAGCCTCTTACAAGGTCAGCTGTTTAGCTAAACATGAGCTCATGATCTAAATTTACACAATAATGAAGAAAGCAGCTACAAGGGGAGACAATCAGCCAAAACAATCAATACCAGAATTAGATTCCCAAGGCCATCCATCATATGTAGGAATAATCGGGTGCAAGGCAGAAAATATACATAAAACTGGAACTGAAACAAGGGACAAGGATGTTTTCAAAGACTGGTAGGATCTCTAAAACATTTTTAAAGGACATGTCAGTGATAAAGCTAAATACACAAAGGTTGTGTAATACAACAGATTAATGATTGAGAAGAGTGAAATTATGCTGTTTTGAAAACTATGGCAGGTCAGATTTTCTGCCTAATTATAGAAGAAGATTTCTCTAAAAAATACACATTATTTCAAAGCCTTATTGGCTGTGAAATAAGTTAAGGGTATTTCAAATGGCTTGTCTGCAAAGAAAGGTGAGATGTAGTGGATCAAAAAAGTCGAGGGGAAAATAGGTCAATATATACATTGCTATATGGTGAACTAAGCCTTTGGCCGGCAGCAGTGGAGAGGACCTGACCCTTAGACGCGTAGAAGTAAGCTGGAATCTTCAAAAGTTCAAATCTTTATAAGTAAAAAGATTTATTAAAATGAATAACCATGTGTTTTAATTGACATCAGAAGATGAAAACAATAAACCCTGAGAACATAGATAAATAAAAATATGAGCAGAACTTAATACAACAGAAAACGTATAAAATTCAGGTGATTTAGTATGTCCAAAGAATCTTCTTTGAAAAGATTTAAAAGACACACTTTGATTAAGGAAAACAAAAACATAAGTAAAGTATATACAGAAAGAGTCAGGACAATGTTAGAGCAGAGAATATATGAAATGCCAGTAAGTTTGAACATTTCTGTCAAGTGGACCATTTCCTAGCTCCTAAAGTTTACCAAAACTGACACAAGAGGAAATCATTTAAGGTCATCATATCTGCCCTTGGCATTCTCGGAACGCCCTGGCCTCAGAATGCAGCCTCTGTATTCCATGGTAACCTGTGGAGATGGGGTGGGGCTGAGGGAGGTTGGAACACTGCCCTCACTGAGGGAGTGGGTGTGGCCATCTCTGCTGTGACTGAACAAAGGGCAAGGGAGCAGGGTGCCCAGGGCAGGGCCCTCAGAGCCCGGCAGGCCCAGTGGAGTGTCACAAGCATTTAGGCCCAGGACAAAGGGCGCATTCTTTGTCTGCACAG
Organism: Mesoplodon mirus; assembly: GCF_964341445.2. NCBI lineage: Eukaryota > Metazoa > Chordata > Mammalia > Artiodactyla > Ziphiidae > Mesoplodon > Mesoplodon mirus. The sequence goes on along the minus strand of NW_028295149.1, from coordinate 113,141 downwards.
CTGCCCAAACTCTCAACTTTCCACTCAGGCAGCCCTCTTATTTGAAGTGTGTGTGGAACCTGTCCGTGCAGTACACCTCACTGCACAGCTAAGCATAGGTCTGGGAATCGTAGCTTCCTGCCAGGTGACCAAGGCTCACAGGCAGATGGGTCCCTGGGACACACGCGGAGAGGTTCCTGCCCGGGCCACAGGCCGCCCACTGCCCCTGCCCCAGATCGGGGGCGGCAAAGCAGCCCTGTCTGAGTCCCCTGCCTCTAGAGGGAGTACTGGACCAACACTTGTAGAAAACGGGGTCCTTGCGGGCCACTCATTGGAGGGACACAAATAAATCTTTGCCGACTTTCTGCTGAAACTTACGAGCGTTCACACCTAAGCCTCTTACAAGGTCAGCTGTTTAGCTAAACATGAGCTCATGATCTAAATTTACACAATAATGAAGAAAGCAGCTACAAGGGGAGACAATCAGCCAAAACAATCAATACCCGTATTAGATTCCCAAGGCCATCCATCAGATGTAGGAATAATCGGGTGCAAGGCAGAAAATATACATAAAACTGGAACTGAAACAAGGCACGAGGATGTTTTCAATGACTGGTAGGATCTCTAAAACATTTTTAAAGGACATGTCATTGATAAAGCTAAATACACAAAGGTTGTGTAATACAACAGATTAATCATTGAGAAGAGTGAAATTATGCTGTTTTGAAAACTATGGCAGGTCAGATTTTCTGCCTAATTATACAAGAAGATTTCTCTAAAAATTACACATTATTTCAAAGCCTTATTGGCTGTGAAAAATTTAAGGGTATTTCAAATGGCTTGTCTGCAAAGAAAGGTGAGATGTAGGAGATCACAGAAAGTCTAGGGGAAAATAGGTCAATATATACATTGCTATATGGTGAACTAAGCCTTAGGCCGGCAACAATGGAGAGGACCTGACCCTTAGAAACGTACAAGTAAGCTGGAATCTTCAAAAGTTCAAATCTTTATAAGTAAAAAGATTTATTAAAATGAATATCCAAGTGTTTTAATTGACATCAGAAGATGAAAACAATAAACCCTGAGAACATAGAAAAAAGTTAAATAAAGATATGAGCAGAACTTAATACAACAGAAAACATATAAAATTCAGGTGATTTAGTAAGTCCAAAGAATCTTCTTTGAAAAGATTTAAAAGACACACTTTGATTAAGGAAAACAAAAACATAAGTAAAGTATATACAGAAAGAGTCAGGACAATGTTAGAGCAGAGAATATATGAAATGCCAGTAAGTTTGAACATTTCTGTCAAGTGGACCATTTCCTAGCTCCTAAAGTTTACCAAAACTGACACAAGAGGAAATCATTTAAGGTCATCATATCTGCCCTTGGCATTCTCGGAACGCCCTGGTCTCAGAATGCAGCCTCGGTAGTCCATGGTAACCTGCGGAGAGGGGGCGGGGCTGAGGGAGGTTGAAACACTGCCCTCACTGAGGGAGTGGGTGTGGCCATCTCTGCTGTGACTGAACAAAGGGCAGGGGAGCAGGGGGCCCAGGGCAGGGCCCTCAGAGCCCGGCAGGCCCAGTGGAGTGTCACAAGCATTTAGGCCCAGGCCAAAGGGCGCTTTCTTTGTCTGCACAGCTGCCCAAACTCTCAGCTTTCCACTCAGGCAGCCCTCTTACTTGAAGTGTGTGTGGAACCTGTCCGCGCAGTAAAACTCTCTGCACAGCTAAGCATAGGTCTGGGCATCGTAGCTTCCTGCCAGGTGACCGAAGTTCGCAGGCAGATGGGTCCCTGGGACACACGCGGAGAGGCTCCTGCCCGGGCCACAGGCCGCCCACAGCCTCTGCCGCAGATCGGGGGCAACAAAGCAGCCCTGTCTGAGTCCCCTGCCTCTAGACGGAGTATTGGACCAACACTTGTAGAAAACGGGGTCCTTGCGGGCCACTCATTGAGGGACACATATAAATATTTGCTGACTTTCTGCTGAAACTTACGATCGTTCTCACCTAAGCCTCTTACAAGGTCAGCTGTTTAGCTAAACATGAGCTCATGATCTAAATTTACACAATAATGAAGAAAGCAGCTACAAGGGGAGACAATCAGCCAAAACAATCAATACCAGTATTAGATTCCCAAGGCCATCCATCAGATGTAGGGATAATCGGGTGCAAGGCTGAAAATATACATAAAACTGGAACTGAAACAAGGCACAAGGATGTTTTCAAAGACTGGTAGGATCTCTAAAACATTTGTAAAGGACATGTCATTGATAAAGCTAAATACTCCAAGGTTGTGTAATACAACAGATTAATAATTGAGAAGAGTGAAATTATGCTGTTTTGAAAACTATGCCAAGTTAGATTTTCTGCCTAATTATAAAAGAAGATTTCTCTGAAAAATACACATTATTTCAAAGACTTATTGGCTGTGAAATAAGTTAAGGGTATTTCAAATGGCTTGTCTGCAAAGAAAGGTGAGATGTAGGGAATCACAGTAAGTCGAGGGGAAAATAGGTCAATATATACATTGCTGTATGGTGAACTAAGCCTTAGGCCAGCAACAATGGAGAAGACGTGACACTTAGACATTTACAAGTAAGCTGGAATCTTCAAAAGTTCTAATCTTTATAAGTAAAAAGATTTATTAAAATGAATAACCAAGTGTTTTAATTGACATCAGAAGATGTAAACAATAAACCCTGAGAACATAGATAAATAAAGATATGAGCAGAACTTAATACAACAGAAAACGTATAAAATTCAGGTGATTTAGTAAGTCCAAAGAATCTTCTTTGAAAAGATTTAAAAGACACACTTTGATTAAGGAAAACAAAAACATAAGTAAAGAATATACAGAAAGAGTCAGGACAATGTTAGAGCAGAGAATATATGAAATGCCAGTAAATTTGAACATTTCTGTCAAGTGGACCATTTCCTAGCTCCTAAAGTTTACCAAAACTGACACAAGAGGAAATCATTTAAGATCATCATGTCTGCCCTTGGCATTCTTGGAACGCCCTGGCCTCAGAATGCTGCCTCTGTAGTCCATGGTAACCTGCGGAGAGGGGGCGGGGCTGAGGGAGGTTGGAACACTGCCCTCACTGAGGGAGTGGGTGTGGCCATCTCTGCTGTGACTGAACAAAGGGCAGGGGAGCAGGGGGCCCAGGGCAGGGCCCTCAGAGCCCGGCAGGCCCAGTGGAGTGTCACAAGCATTTAGGCCCAGGCCAAAGGGCGCTTTCTTTGTCTGCACAGCTGCCCAAACTCTCAGCTTTCCACTCAGGCAGCCCTCTTACTTGAAGTGTGTGTGGAACCTGTCCGCGCAGTACAACTCTCTGCACAGCTAAGCATAGGTCTGGGCATCGTAGCTTCCTGCCAGTTGACCGAAGTTCGCAGGCAGATGGGTCCCTGGGACACACGCGGAGAGGCTCCTGCCCGGGCCACAGGCCGCCCACAGCCCCTGCCCCAGATCGGGGGCCACAAAGCAGCCCTGTCTGAGTCCCCTGCCTCTAGACGGAGTATTGGACCAACACTTGTAGAAAAAGGGGTCCTTGCGGGCCACTCATTGAGGGACACATATAAATATTTGCTGACTTTCTGCTGAAACTTACGATCGTTCTCACCTAAGCCTCTTACAAGGTAAGCTGTTTAGCTAAACATGAGCTCATGATCAAAATTTACACAATAATGAAGAAAGCAGCTACAAGGGGAGACAATCAGCCAAAACAATCAATACCAGTATTAGATTCCCAAGGCCATCCATCAGATGTAGGGATAATCGGGTGCAAGGCTGAAAATATACATAAAACTGGAACTGAAACAAGGCACAAGGATGTTTTCAAAGACTGGTAGGATCTCTAAAACATTTTTAAAGGACATGTCATTGATAAAGCTAAATACTCCAAGGTTGTGTAATACAACAGATTAATAATTGAGAAGAGTGAAATTATGCTGTTTTGAAAACTATGCCAAGTTAGATTTTCTGCCTAATTATATAAGAAGATTTCTCTGAAAAATACACATTATTTCAAAGACTTATTGGCTGTGAAATAAGTTAAGGGTATTTCAAATGGCTTGTCTGCAAAGAAAGGTGAGATGTAGGGAATCACAGAAAGTCGAGGGGAAAATAGGTCAATATATACATTGCTGTATGGTGAACTAAGCCTTAGGCCAGCAACAATGGAGAGGACCTGACACTTAGACATTTACAAGTAAGCTGGAATCTTCAAAAGTTCAAATCTTTATAAGTAAAAAGATTTATTAAAATGAATAACCAAGTGTTTTAATTGACATCAGAAGATGTAAACAATAAACCCTGAGAACATAGATAAATAAAGATATGAGCAGAACTTAATACAACAGAAAACGTATAAAATTCAGGTGATTTAGTAAGTCCAAAGAATCTTCTTTGAAAAGATTTAAAAGACACACTTTGATTAAGGAAAACAAAAACATAAGTAAAGAATATACAGAAAGAGTCAGGTCAAAGTTAGAGCAGAGAATATATGAAATGACATTAAATTTGAAGATTTCTGGAAAGTGGACCATTTCCTAGCTCCTAAAGTTTACCAAAACTGACACAAGAGGAAATCATTTAAGGTCATCATGTCTGCCCTTGGCATTCTCGGAACGCCCTGGCCTCAGAATGCTGCCTCTGTAGTCCATGGTAACCTGCGGAGAGGGGGCGGGGCTGAGGGAGGTTGGAACACTGCCCTCACTGAGGGAGTGGGTGTGGCCATCTCTGCTGTGACTGAACAAAGGGCAGGTGAGCAGGGGGCCCAGGGCAGGGCCCTCAGAGCCCGGCAGGCCCAGTGGAGTGTCACAAGCATTTAGGCCCAGGCCAAAGGGCCCTTTCTTTGTCTGCACAGCTGCCCAAACTCTCACCTTTCCACTCAGGCCGCCCTCTTACTTGAAGTGTGTGTGGAAACTGTCCGCGCAGTACACTTCGCTGCACAGCTAATCATAGGTCTGGGCATCGTAGCTTCCTGCCAGGTGACCGAGGCTCACAGGCAGATGGGTCCCTGGGACACACGCGGAGAGGCTCCTGCCCGGGCCACAGGCCGCCCACTGCCCCTGCCCCAGATCGGGGGCGGCAAAGCAGCCCTGTCTGAGTCCCCTGCCTCTAGAGGGAATATTGGACCAACACTTGTAGAAAACGGGGTCCTTGCGGGCCACTCATTGGAGGGACACAAATAAATCTTTGCCGACTTTCTGCTGAAACTTACGAGCGTTCACACCTAAGCCTCTTACAAGGTCAGCTGTTTAGCTAAACATGAGCTCATGATCTAAATTTACACAATAATGAAGAAAGCAGCTACAAGGGGAGACAATCAGCCAAAACAATCAATACCCGTATTAGATTCCCAAGGCCATCCATCAGATGTAGGAATAATCGGGTGCAAGGCAGAAAATATACATAAAACTGGAACTGAAACAAGGCACGAGTATGTTTTCAAAGACTGGTAGGATCTCTAAAACATTTTTAAAGGACATGTCATTGATAAAGCTAAATACACCTAGGTTGTGTAATACAACAGATTAATCATTGAGAAGAGTGAAATTATGCTGTTTTGAAAACTATGGCAGGTCAGATTTTCTGCCTAATTATATAAGAAGATTTCTCTAAAAAATACACATTATTTCAAAGACATATTGGCTGTGAAATACGTTAAGGGTTTTTCAAATGGCTTGTCTGCAAAGAAAGGTGAGATGTAGGAGATCACAGAAAGTCCAGGGGAAAATAGGTCAATATATACATTGCTGTATGGTGAACTAAGCCTTAGGCCGGCAACAGTGGAGAGGACCTGACCCTTAGAAACGTACAAGTAAGCTGGAATCTTCAAAAGTTCAAATCTTTATAAGTAAAAAGATTTATTAAAATGAATAACCAAGTGTTTTAATTGACATCAGAAGATGTAAACAATAAACCCTGAGAACATAGATAAAGATATGAGCAGAACTTAATACAACAGAAAACGTATAAAATTCAGGTGATTTAGTAAGTCCAAAGAATCTTCTTTGAAAAGATTTAAAAGACACACTTTGATTAAGGAAAACAAAAACATAAGTAAAGAATATACAGAAAGAGTCAGAACAATGTTAGAGCACAGAATATATGAAATGCCAGTAAGTTTGAACATTTCTGGAAAGTGGACCATTTCCTAGCTCCTAAAGTTTACCAAAACTGACACAAGAGGAAATCATTTAAGGTCGTCATGTCTGCCCTTGTCATACTCGGAACGCCCTGGCCTCAGAATGCAGCCTCTGTAGTCCATGGTAACCTGCGGAGAGGGGGCGGGGCTGAGGGAGGTTGGAACACTGCCCTCACTGAGGGAGTGGGTGTGGCTATCACAGCTGTGACTGAACAAAGGGCAGGGGAGCAGGGGGCCCAGGGCAGGGCCCTCAGAGACCGGCAGGCCCAGTGGAGTGTCACAAACTTTTAGGCCCAGGCCAAAGGGCGCCTTTTTTGTCTGCACAGCTGCCCAAACTCTCACCTTTCCACTCAGGGCGCCCTCTTACTTGAAGTGTGTGTGGAACGTGTCCGTGCAGTATACCGCGCTGCACAGCTAAGCATAGGTCTGGGCATCGTAGCTTCCTGCCAGGTGACCGAGGCTCGCAGGCAGATGGGTCCCTGGGACACACGTGGAGAGGCTCCTGCCCGGGCCACAGGCCGCCCACTGCCCCTGCCTCAGATCGGGGGCCGCAAAGCAGCATTGTCTGAATCCCCTGCCTCTAGAGGGAGTATTGGACCGACACTTGTAGAAAACGGGGTCCTTGTGGGCCACTCATTGGAGGGACACAAATAAATCTTTGCCGTCTTTCTTCTGAAACTTACGAGCGTTCACACCTAAGCCTCTTACAAGTTCAGCTGTTTAGCTAAACATGACCTCATGATCTAAATTTACACAATAATGAAGAAAGCAGCTACAAGGGGAGACAATCAGCCAAAACAATCAATACCAGAATTAGATTCCCAAGGCCATCCATCAGATGTAGGAATAATCGGGTGCAAGGCAGAAAATATACATAAAACTGGAACTGAAACAAGGCACAAGAATGATTTCAAAGACTGTAGGATCTCTAAAACGTTTTTAAAGGACATGTCATTGATAAAGCTAAATACACAAAGGTTGTGTAATACAACAGATTAATCATTGAGAAGAGTGAAATTATGCTGTTTTGAAAACTATGGCAGGTCAGATTTTCTGCCTAATTATATAAGAAGATTTCTCTAAAAAATACACATTATTTCAAAGACTTCTTGGCTGTGAAATAAGTTAAGGGTATTTGAAATGGCTTGTCTGCAAAGAAAGGTGAGATGTAGTGGATCACAGAAAGTCGAGGGGAAAATAGGTCAATATATACATTGCTATATGGTGAACTAAGCCTTTGGCCGGCAACAGTGGAGAGGACCTGACCCTTAGAAACGTACAAGTAAGCTGGAATCTTCAAAAGTTCAAATCTTTATAAGTAAAAAGATTTATTAAAATGAATAACCAAGTGTTTTAATTGACATCAGAAGATGAAAACAATAAACCCTGAGAACATAGAAAAAAGTTAAATAAAGATATGAGCAGAACTTAATACAACAGAAAACGTATAAAATTGAGGTGATTTAGTAAGTCCAAAGAATCTTCTTTGAAATGATTTAAAAGACACACTTTGATTAAGGAAAACAAAAACATAAGTAAAGAATATACAGAAAGAGTCAGGACAATGTTAGAGCAGAGAATATATGAAATGCCAGTAAATTTGAACATTTCTGTAAAGTGGACCATTTCCTAGCTCCTAAAGTTTACCAAAACTGACACAAGAGGAAATCATTTAAGGTCATCATGTCTGCCCTTGGCATTCCCGGAACGCCCTGGCCTTAGAATGCAGCCTCTGTAGTCCATGGTAACCTGCGGCGAGGGGGCGGGGCTGAGGGAGGTTGGAACACTGCCCTCACTGAGGGAGTGGGTGTGGCCATCTCTGCTGTGACTGAACAAAGGGCAGGGGAGCAGGGGGCCCACGGCAGGGCCCTCAGAGACCGGCAGGCCCAGTGGAGTGTCACAAGCATTTAGGCCCAGGCCAAAGGGCGCTTTCTTTGTCTGCACAGCTGCGCAAACTCTCACCTTTCCGCTCAGGCCGCCCTCTTACTTGAAGTGTGTGTGGAACCTGTCCGCGCAGTACACCGCGCTGCACAGCTAAGCATAGGTCTGGGCATCGTAGCTTCCTGCCAGGTGACCGAGGCTCACAGGGAGATGGGTCCCTGGGAAACAAGCGGAGAGGCTCCTGCCCGGGCCACAGGCCGCCCACTGCCCCTGCCCCAGATCGGGGTCGGCAAAGCAGCCCTGTCTGAGTCCCCTGCCTCTAGAGGGAGTATTGTACCAACACTTGTAGAAAACGGGGTCCTTGCGGGCCACTCATTGGAGGGACACAAATAAATCTTTGCCGACTTTCTGCTTAAACTTACGAGCGTTCACAACTAAACCTCTTACAAGGTCAGCTGTTTAGCTAAACATGAGCTCATGATCTAAATTTACACAATAATGAAGAAAGCAGCTACAAGGGGAGACAATCAGCCAAAACTATCAATACCAGTAATAGATTCCCAAGGCCATCCATCAGATGTAGGAATAATCGGGTGCAAGGCAGAAAATATACATAAAACTGGAACTGAAACAAGGCACGAGGATGTTTTCAAAGACTGGTAGGATCTCTAAAACATTTTTAAAGGACATGTCATTGATAAAGCTAAATACACCTAGGTTGTGTAATACAACAGATTAATCATTGAGAAGAGTGAAATTATGCTGTTTTGAAAACTATGGCAGGTCAGATTTTCTGCCTAATTATATAAGAAGATTTCTCTAAAAAATACACATTATTTCAAAGACATATTGACTGTGAAATACGTTAAGGGTTTTTCAAATGGCTTGTCTGCAAAGAAAGGTGAGATGTAGGAGATCACAGAAAGTCGAGGGGAAAAAAGGTCAATATATACATTGCTATATGGTGAACTAAGCCTTAGGCCGGCAACAATGGAGAGGACCTGACCCTTAGAAACGTACAAGTAAGCTGGAATCTTCAAAAGTTCAAATCTTTATAAGTAAAAAGATTTATTAAAATGAATAACCAAGTGTTTTAATTGACATCAGAAGATGTAAACAATAAACCCTGAGAACATAGATAAAGATATGAGCAGAACTTAATACAACAGAAAACGTTTAAAATTCAGGTGATTTAGTAAGTCCAAAGAATCTTCTTTGAAAAGGTTTAAAAGACACACTTTGATTAAGGAAAACAAAAACATAAGTAAAGAATATACAGAAATAGTCAGGAAAATGTTAGAGCAGAGAATACATGAAATGCCAGTAAATTTGATCATTTCTGTCAAGTGGACCATTTCCTAGCTCCTAAAGATTACCAAAACTGACACAAGAGGAAATCATTTAAGGTCATCATGACTGCCCTTGGCATTCTTGAAACGACCTGGCCTCAGAATGCAGCCTCTGTAGTCCATGGTACCCTGCGGAGAGGGGGCGGGGCTGAGGGAGGTTGGAACACTGCCCTCACTGAGGGAGTGGGTGTGGCCATCTCTGCTGTGACTGAACAAAGGGCAGGGGTACAGGGGACCCAGGGCAGGGCCCTCAGAGCCCGGCAGGCCCAGTGGAGTGTCACAAGCATTTAGGCCAAGGGGAAAGGGCCCTTTCTTTGTCTGCACAGCTGCCCAAACTCTCACCTTTCCACTCAGGCCGCCCTCTTACTTGAAGTGTGTGTGGAACCTGTCTGCGCAGTACACCTCGCTGCACAGCTAAGCATAGGTCTGGGCATCGTAGCTTCCTGCCAGGTGACCAAGGCTCGCAGGCAGATGGGTCCCTGGGACACACGCGGAGAGGCTCCTGCCCGGGCCACAGGCCGCACACTGCCCCTGCCCCAGATCGGGGGTGGCAAAGAAGCCCTGTCTGAGTCCCCTGCCTCTAGAGGGAGTATTGGACCAACACTTGTAGAAAACGGGGTCTTTGCGGGCCACTCATTGGAGGGACACAAAGAAATCTTTGCCGACTTTGTGCTGAAACTTACGAGCGTTCACACCTAAGCCTCTTACAAGGTCAGCTGTTTAGCTAAACATGAGCTCATGTTCTAAATTTACACAATAATGAAGAAAGCAGCTACAAGGGGAGACAATCAGCCAAAACAATCAATACCAGAATTAGATTCCCAAGGCCATCCATCACATGTAGGAATAATCGGGTGCAAGGCAGAAAATATACATAAAACTGGAACTGAAACAAGGGACAAGGATGTTTTCAAAGACTGGTAGGATCTCTAAAACATTTTTAAAGGACATGTCAGTGATAAAGCTAAATACACAAAGGTTGTGTAATACAACAGATTAATCATTGAGAAGAGTGAAATTATGCTGTTTTGAAAAATATGGCAGGTCAGATTTTCTGCCTAATTATATAAGAAGATTTCTCTAAAAAATACACATTATTTCAAAGCCTTATTGGCTGTGAAATAAGTTAAGGGTATTTCAAATGGCTTGTCTGTAAAGAAAGGTGAGATGTAGGGAATCACAGAAAGTCGAGGGGAAAATAGGTCAATATATACATTGCTATATGGTGAACTAAGCCTTAGGCCGGCAACAATGGAGAGGACCTGACCCTTAGAAACGTACAAGTAAGCTGGAATCTTCAAAAGTTCAAATCTTTATAAGTAAAAAGATTTATTAAAATGAATAACCAAGTGTTTAAATTGACATCAGAAGATGAAAAGAATAAACCCTGAGAACATAGAAAAAAGTTAAATAGAGATATGAGCAGAACTTAATACAACAGAAAACGTATAAAATTGAGGTGATTTAGTAAGTCCAAAGAATCTTCTTTGAAAAGATTTAAAAGACACACTTTGATTAAGGAAAACCAAAACATAAGTAAAGAATATACAGAAAGAGTCAGGACAATGTTAGCGCAGAGAATATATGAAATGCCAGTAAATTTGAACATTTCTGGAAAGTGGACCATTTCCTAGCTCCTAAAGTTTACCAACACTGACACAAGAGGAAATCATTAAAGGTCATCATGTCTGCCCTTGGCATTCTTGGAACGCCCTGGCCTCAGAATGCAGCCTCTGTAGTCCATGGTAACCTTCAGAGAGGGGGCGGGGCTGAGGGAGGTTGGAACACTGCCCTCACTGAGGGAGTGGGTGTGGCCATCTCTGCTGTGACTGAACAAAGGCAGGGGAGCAGGGGGCCCAGGGAAGGGCCCTCAGAGCCCGGCAGGCCCAGTGGAGTGTCACAAGTTTTTAGGCCCATGCCAAAGGGCGCCTTCTTTGTCTGCACAGCTGCCCAAACTCTCACCTTTCCACTCAGGCCGCCCTCTTACTTGAAGTGTGTGTGGAACCTGTCCGCGCAGTGCACCTCGCTGCACAGCTAAGCATAGGTCTGGGCATCGTAGCTTCCTGCCAGGTGACCGAGGCTCACAGGCAGATGGGTCCCTGGGACACACGCGGAGAGGCTCCTGCCCGGGCCACAGGCCGCCCACTGCCCCTGACCCAGATCGGGGGCGGCAAAGCAGCCCTGTCTGAGTCCCCTGCCTCTAGAGGGAGTATTGGACCAACACTTGTAGAAAACGGGGTCCTTGCGGGCCACTCATTGGAGGGAAACAAATAAATATTTGCTGACTTTCTGCTGAAACTTACGAGCGTTCACACCTAAGCCTCTTACAAGGTCAGCTGTTTAGCTAAACATGAGCCCATGATCTAAATTTACACAATCATGAAGAAAGCAGCTACAAGGGGAGACAATCAGCCAAAACAATCAATACCAGTATTAGGTTCCCAAGGCCATCCATCAGATGTAGGAATAATCGGGTGCAAGGCAGAAAATATACATAAACTGGAACTGAAACAAGGCACAAGGATGATTTCAAAGACTGTAGGATCTCTAAAACGTTTTTAAAGGACATGTCATTGATAAAGCTAAATACACAAAGGTTGTGTAATACAACAGATTAATCATTGAGAAGAGTGAAATTATGCTGTTTTGAAAACTATGGCAGGTCAGATTTTCTGCCTAATTATATAAGAAGATTTCTCTAAAAAATACACATTATTTCAAAGACATATTGGCTGTGAAATAAGTTAAGGGTTTTCCAAATGGCTTGTCTGCAAAGAAAGGTGTGATGTAGGAGATCACAGAAAGTCGAGGGGAAAATAGGTCAATATGTACATTGCTATATGGTGAACTAAGCCTTAGGCCGGCCACAATGGAGAGGATCTGACCCTTAGAAACGTACAAGTAAGCTGGAATCTTCAAAAGTTCAAATCTTTATAAGTAAAAAGATTTATTAAAATGAATAACCAAGTGTTTTAATTGACATCAGAAGATGTAAACAATAAACCCTGAGAACATAGATAAATAAAGATATGAGCAGAACTTAAGACAACAGGAAACGTATAAAATTCAGGTGATTTAGTAAGTCCAAAGAATCTTCTTTGAAAAGATTTAAAAGACACACTTTGATTAAGGAAAACAAAAACATAAGTAAAGGATATACAGAAAGAGTCAGGACAATGTTAGAGGAGAGAATATATGAAATGCCAGTAAGTTTGAACATTTCTGTCAAGTGGACCATTTCCTAGCTCTTAAAGTTTACCAAAAGTGACACAAGAGGAAATCATTTAAGGTCATCATATCTGCCCTTGGCATTCTCGGAACGCCCTGGCCTCAGAATGCAGCCTCTGTAGTCCATGGTAATCTGTGGAGAGGGGGCGGGGCTGAGGGAGGTTGGAACACTGCCCTCACTGAGGGAGTGGGTGTGGCCATCTCTGCTGTGACTGAACAAAGGGCAGGGGAGCAGTGGGCCCAGGGCAGGGCCCTCAGAGCCCGGCAGGCCCAGTGGAGTGTCACAAGCATTTAGGCCCAGGACAAAGGGCGCTTTCTTTGTCTGCACAGCTGCCCAAACTCTCAACTTTCCACTCAGGCATCCCTCTTACTTGAAGTGTGTGTGGAACCTGTCCGCGCAGTACACCTCGCTGCACAGCTAAGCATAGGTCTGGGCATCGTAGCTTCCTGCCAGGTGACCGAGGCTCACAGGCAGTTGGGTCCCTGGGACACACGCGGAGAGGCTCCTGCCCGGGCCACAGTCCGCCCACTGCCCCTGCCCCAGATCGGGGGCGGCAAAGAAGCCCTGTCTGAGTCCCCTGCCTCTAGAGGGAGTATTGGACCAACACTTGTAGAAAACGGGGTCCTTGCGGGCCACTCATTGGAGGGACACAAATAAATCTTTGCCGACTTTCTGCTGAAACTTACAAGCGTTCACACCTAAACCTCTTACAAGGTCAGCTGTTTAGCTAAACATGAGCTCATGATCTAAATTTACACAATAATGAAGAAAGCAGCTACAAGGGGAGACAATCAGCCAAAACAATCAATGCCCGTATTAGATTCCCAAGGCCATCCATCAGATGTAGGAATAATCGGGTGCAAGGCAGAAAATATACATAAAACTGGAACTGAAACAAGGCACGAGGAGGTTTTCAAAGACTGGTAGGATCTCTAAAACATTTTTAAAGGACATGTCATTGATAAAGCTAAATACACAAAGGTTGTGTAATACAACAGATTAATCATTGAGAAGAGTGAAATTATGCTGTTTTGAAAACTATGGCAGGCCAGATTTTCTGCCTAATTATATAAGAAGATTTCTCTAAAAATTACACATTATTTCAAAGCCTTATTGGCTGTGAAATAAGTTAAGGGTATTTCAAATGACTTGTCTGCAAAGAAGGGTGAGATGTAGGAGATCACAGAAAGTCGAGGGGAAAATAGGTCAATATATACATTGCTATATGGTGAACTAAGCCTTAGGCCGGCCACAATGGAGAGGATCTGACCCTTAGAAACGTACAAGTAAGCTGGAATCTTCAAAAGTTCAAATCTTTATAAGTAAAAAGATTTATTAAAATGAATAACCAAGTGTTTTAATTGACATCAGAAGATGAAAACAATAAACCCTGAGAACATAGATAAATAAAGATATGAGCAGAACTTAATACAACAGAAAACGTATAAAATTGAGGTGATTTAGTAAGTCCAAAGAATCTTCTTTGAAAAGATTTAAAAGACACACTTTGATTAAGGAAAACCAAAACATAAGTAAAGAATATACAGAAAGAGTCAGGACAATGTTAGAGCAGAGAATATATGAAATGCCAGTAAGTTTGAACATTTCTGTCAAGTGGACCATTTCCTAGCTCTTAAAGTTTACCAAAAGTGACACAAGAGGAAATCATTTAAGGTCATCATATCTGCCCTTGGCATTCTCGGAACGCCCTGGCCTCAGAATGCAGCCTCTGTAGTCCATGGTAATCTGTGGAGAGGGGGCGGGGCTGAGGGAGGTTGGAACACTGCCCTCACTGAGGGAGTGGGTGTGGCCATCTCTGCTGTGACTGAACAAAGGGCAGGGGAGCAGGGGGCCCAGGGCAGGGCCCACAGAGCCCGGCAGGCCCAGTGGAGTGTCACAAGCATTTAGGCCCTGGCCAAAGGGCCCTTTCTTTGTCTGCACAGCTGCCCAAACTCTCACCTTTCCACTCAGGCCGCCCTCTTAATTGAAGTGTGTGTGGAACCTGTCCGCGCAGTACACCTCGCTGCACAGCTAAGCATAGGTCTGGGCATCGTAGCTTCCTGCCAGGTGACCGAGGCTCACAGGCAGATGGGTCCCTGGGACACACGCGGAGAGGCTCCTGCCCGGGCCACAGGCCGCCCACTGCCCCTGCCCCAGATCAGGGGCCACAAACAGCCCTGTCTGAGTCCCCTGCCTCTAGAGGTAGTATTGGACCAACACTTGTAGAAAACGGGGTCCTTGCGGGCCACTCATTGGAGGGACACAAATAAATCTTTGCCGACTTTCTGCTGAAACTTACAAGCGTTCACACCTAAGCCTCTTACAAGGTCAGCTGTTTAGCTAAACATGAGCTCATGATCTAAATTTACACAATAATGAAGAAAGCAGCTACAAGGGGAGACAATCAGCCAAAACAATCAATACCAGTATTAGATTCCCAAGGCCATCCATCAGATGTAGGAATAATCGGGTGCAAGGCAGAAAATATACATAAAACTGGAACTGAAACAAGGCACGAGGATGTTTTCAAAGACTGGTAGGATCTCTAAAACATTTTTAAAGGACATGTCATTGATAAAGCTAAAAACACCTAGGTTGTGTAATACAACAGATTAATCATTGAGAAGAGTGAAATTATGCTGTTTTGAAAACTATGGCAGGTCAGATTTTCTGCCTAATTATATAAGAAGATTCCTTAAAAAATACACATTATTTCAAAGACATATTGGCTGTGAAATAAGTTAAGGGTTTTTCAAATGGCTTGTCTGCAAAGAAAGGTGAGATATAGGAGATCACAGAAAGTCGAGGGGAAAATAGGTGAATATATACATTGCTATATTGTGAACTAAGCCTTAGGCCGGCAACAATGGAGAGGACCTGACCCTTAGAAACGTACAAGTAAGCTGGAATCTTCAAAAGTTCAAATCTTTATAAGTAAAAAGATTTATTAAAATGAATAACCAAGTGTTTTAATTGACATCAGAAGATGTAAACAATAAACCCTGAGAACATAGATAAATAAAGATATGAGCAGAACTTAATACAACAGAAAATGTATAAAATTCAGGTTATTTAGTAAGTCCAAAGAATCTTCTTTGAAAAGATTTAAAAGACACACTTTGATTAAGGAAAACAAAAACATAAGTAAAGAATATATAGAAAGAGTCAGGACAATGTTAGAGCAGAGAATATATGAAATGCCAGTAAATTTGAACATTTCTGTCAAGTGGACCATTTCCTAGCTCCTAAAGTTTACCAGAACTGACACAAGAGGAAATCATTTAAGGTCATCATGTCTGCCCTTGGCATTCTCGGAACGCCCTGGCCTCAGAATGCAGCCTCTGTAGTCCATGGTAACCTGTGGAGAGGGGGCGGGGCTGAGGGAGGTTGGAACACTGCCCTCACTGAGGGAGTGGGTGTGGCCATCTCTGCTGTGACTGAACAAAGGGCAGGGGAGCAGGGGGCCCAGGGCAGGGCCCTCAGAGCCCGGCAGGCCCAGTGGAGTGTCACAAGCATTTAGGCCCAGGCCAAAGGGCGCTTTCTTTGTCTGCACACCTGCCCAAACTCTCACCTTTCCACTCAGGCAGGCGTCTTACTTGAAGTGTGTGTGGAACCTGTAAGCGCAGTACACCTCGCTGCACAGCTAAGCATAGGTCTGGGCATCATAGCTTCCTGCCAGGTGACCGAGGCTAACAGGCAGATGGGTCCCTGACACACACGCGGAGAGTATCCTGCCCGGGCCACAGTCTGCCCACTGCCCCTGCCCCAGATCGGGGGCGGCAAATCAGCCCTGTCTGAGTCCCCTGCCTCTAGAGGGAGTATTGGACCGACACTTGTAGAAAACGGGGTCCTTGCCGGCCACTCATTGCAGGGACACAAATAAATCTTTGCCGACTTTCTGCTTAAACTTACGAGCGTTCACACCTAAGCCTCTTACAAGGTCAGCTGTTTAGCTAAACATGAGCTCATGATCTAAATTTACACAATAATGAAGAAAGCAGCTACAAGGGGAGACAATCAGCCAAAACAATCAATACCAGTATTAGATTCCCATGGCCATCCATCAGATGTAGGAATAATCGGGTGCAAGGCAGAAAATATACATAAAACTGGAACTGAAACAAGGCACGAGGATGTTTTCAAAGACTGGTAGGATCTCTAAAACATTTTTAAAGTACATGTCTTTGATAAAGCTAAATACACCTAGGTTGTGTAATACAACAGATTCATCATTGAGAAGAGTGAAATTATGCTGTTTTGAAAACTATGGCAGGTCAGATTTTCTGCCTAATTATATAAGAAGATTTCTCTAAAAAATACACATTATTTCAAAGCCTTATTGGCTGTGAAATAAGTTAAGGGTAGTTCAAATGGCTTGTCTGCAAAGAAAGGTGAGATGTAGGGAATCACAGAAAGTCGAGGGGAAAATAGGTCAATATATACATTGCTATATGGTGAACTAAGCGTTAGGCCAGCAACAATGGAGAGGACCTGACCCTTAGAAACGTACAAGTAAGCTGGAATCTTCAAAAGTTCAAATCTCTATAAGTAAAAAGATTTATTAAAATGAATAACCAAGTGTTTTAATTGACATCAGAAGATGAAAACAATAAACACTGAGAACATAGAGAAAAGATAAATAAAGTTATGAGCAGAACTTAATACCACAGAAAACGTATAAAATTGAGGTGATTTAGTAAGTCCAAAGAATCTTCTTTGAAAAGATTTAAAAGACACACTTTGATTAAGGAAAACAAAAACATAAGTAAAGAATATACAGAAACAGTCAGGACAATATTATAGCAGAGAATATATGAAATGCCAGTAAATTTGAACATTTCTGTAAAGGGGACCATTTCCTAGCTCCTAAAGTTTACCAACACTGACACAAGAGGAAATCATTAAAGGTCATCATGTCTGCCCTTGGAATTCTTGGAACGCCCTGGCCTCAGAATGCAACCTCTGTAGTCCATGGTAACCTGCAGAGAGGGGGCGGGGCTGAGGGAGGTTGGAACACTGCCCTCTCTGAGGGAGTGGGTGTGGCCATCTCTGCTGTGACTGAACAAAGGGCAGGGGAGCAGGGGGCCCAGGGCAGGGCCCTCAGAGCCCGGCAGGCCCAGTGGAGTGTCACAAGTTTTTAGGCCCAGGCCATAGGGTGCCTTCTTTGTCTGCACAGCTGCCCAAACTCTCAACTTTCCACTCAGGCAGCCCTCTTACTTGAAGTGTGTGTGGAACCTGTCCGCGCAGTACACCTCGCTGCACAGCTAAGCTTAGGTCTGGGCATCGTAGCTTCCTGCCAGGTGACCGAGGCTCACAGGCAGATGGGTCCCTGGGACACACGCGGAGAGGCTCCTGCCCGGGCCACAGGCCGCCCACTGCCCCTGCCCCAGATCGGGGGCGGCAAAGCAGCCCTGTCTGAGTCCCCTGCCTCTAGAGGGAGTATTGGACCAACACTTGTAGAAAACGGGGTTCTCGTGGGCAACTCATTGGAGGGACACAAATAAATCTTTGCCGACTTTCTGCTGAAGCTTACGAACGTTCACACCTAAGCGTCTGACAAGGTCAGCTGTTTAGCTAAACATGAGCTCATGATCTAAATTTACAGAATAATGAAGAAATCAGCTACAAGGGGAGACAATCAGCAAAAACTATCAATACCAGAATTAGATTCCCAAGGCCTTCCATCAATTGTTGGAATAATCAGGTGCAAGGCAGAAAATATCCATAAAACTGGAACTGAAACAAGGAACAAGGATGTTTTCAAAGACTGGTAGGATCTCTAAAACATTTTTAAAGTACATGTCATTGATAAAGCTAAATACTCAAAGGTTGTGTAATACAACAGATTAAGCATTGAGAAGAGTGAAATTATGCTGTTTTGAAAACTATGGCAGGTCAGATTTTCTGCCTAATTATATAAGAAGATTTCTCTAAAAAATACACATTATTTCAAAGACTTATTGGCTGTGAAATAAGTTAAGGGTATTTCAATGACTTGTCTGCAAAGAAAGGTGAGATGTAGGGAATCACAGAAAGTCGAGGGGAAAATAGGTCAATATATACATTGCTATATGGTGAACTAAACCTTAGGCCAGCAACAATGGAGAGGACCTGACCCTTAGAAACTTACAAGTAAGCTGGAATCTTCAAAAGTTCAAATCTTTATAAGTAAAATATTTATTAAAATGAATACCAAGTGTTTTAATTGACATCAGAAGATCAAAACAATAAACCCTGAGAACATAGAAAAAAGGTAATAAAGATATGAGCAGAACTTAATACAACAGAAAACGTATAAAATTGAGGTGATTTAGTAAGTCCAAAGAATCTTCTTTGAAAAGATTGAAAAGACACACTTTGATTAAGGGAAACAAAAACATAAGTAAAGACTATACAGAAAGAATCAGGACAATGTTATAGCACAGAATATAAGAAATGCCAGTAAATTTGAACATTTCTGTCAAGTGGACCATTTCCTAGCTCCTAAAGTTTACCAAACCTGACACAAGAGGAAATCATTTAAGGTCATCATGTCTGCCCTTGGCATTCTCGGAACGCCCTGGCCTCAGAATGCAGCCTCTGTAGTCCATGGTAACCTGCGGAGAGGGGGCGGGGCTGAGGGAGGTTTGAACACTGCCCTCACTGAGGGAGTGGGTTTGGCCATCTCTGCTCTGACTGAACAAAGGGCAGGGGAGCAGGGGACCCAGGGCAGGGCCCTCAGAGCCCGGCAGGTCCAGTGGGGTGTCACAAGCATTTAGGCCCAGGTCAAAGGGCGCCTACTTTGTCTGCACAGCTGCCCAAACTCTCACCTTTCCACTCAGGCCGACCTCTTACTTGAAGTGTGTGTGGAACCTGTCCGCGCAGTACACCTCGCTGCACAGCTAACCATAGGTCTGGGCATCGTAGCTTCCTGCCAGGTGACCGAAGTTCGCAGGCAGATGGGTCCATGGGACACATGCAGGGAGGCTTCTGCCTGGGCCACAGGCCGCCCACTGCCCCTGCCCCAGATCGGGGGCCGCCAATCATCCCTGTCGGAATCCCCTGCCTCTTGAGGGAGTATTGGACCAACACTTGTAGAAAACGGCGTTCTCGCGGGCAACTCATTGGAGAGACACATATAAATCTTTGCCGACTTTCTGCTGAAGCTTACGAGCTTTCACACCTAAGCGTCTTACAAGGTCTGCTGTTTAGCTAAACATGAGCTCATGATCTAAATTTACACAATAATGAAGAAATCAGCTACAAGGGGAGACAACCAGCAAAAACTATCAATACCAGAATTAGATTCCCAAGGCCATCCATCAATTCTTGGAGTAATCAGGTGCAAGGCAGAAAATATCCATAAAACGGGAAATGAAACAAGGAACAAGGATGTTTTCAAAGAATGGTAGGATCTCTAAAACATTTTTAAAGTACATGTCATTGATAAAGCTAAATACTCAAAGGTTGTGTAATACAACAGATTAAGCATTGAGAAGAGTGAAATTATGCTCTTTTGAAAACTATGGCAGGTCAGATTTTCTGCCTAATTATATAAGAAGATTTCTCTAACAAATACACATTATTTCAATGACTTATTGGCTGTGAAATAAGTTAAGGGTATTTCAAATGGCTTGTCTGCAAAGAAAGGTGAGATGTAGGGAATCACAGAAAGTCGAGGGGAAAATAGGTCAATATATACATTGCTGTATGGTGAACTAAGCCTTAGGCCAGCAACAATGGAGAGGACCTGACCCTTAGACACGTACAAGTAAGCTGGAATCTTCAAAAGTTCAAATCTTTATAAGTAAAAAGATTTATTAAAATGAATAACCAAGTGTTTTAATTGACATCAGAAGATGAAAACAATAAACCCTGAGAACATAGAAAAAAGATAAATAAAGATATGAGCAGAACTTAATACAACAGAAAACGTATAAAATTCAGGTGAATTAGTAAGTCCAAAGAATCTTCTTTGAAAAGATTTAAAAGACACACTTTGATTAAGGAAAACAAAAACATAAGTAAAGAATATACAGAAAGAGTCAGGACAATGTTAGAGAAGACAATATATGAAATGCCAGTAAATTTGAACATTTCTGTAAAGTGGACCATTTCCTAGCTCCTAAAGTTTACCAACACTGACACAAGAGGAAATCATTTAAGGTCATCATGTCTGCCCTTGGCATACTTGGAACGCCCTGGTCTCAGAATGCAGCCTCTGTAGTCCATGGAAACCTGCGGAGAGGGGGCGGGCTGAGGGAGGTTGGAACACTGCCCTCACTGAGGGAGTGGGTGTGGCCATCTCTGCTGTGACTGAACAAATGGCAGAGGAGCAGGGGGCCAAGGGCAGGGCCCTCAGAGCCCGGCAGGCCGAGTGCAGTGTCACAATCTTTTAGGCCCAGGCCAAAGGGCACCTTCTTTGTCTGCACAGCTGCCCAAACTCTCACCTTTCCACTCAGGCCGCCCTCTTACTTGAAGTGTGTGTGGAACGTGTCCGCGCAGTATACCGCGCTGCACAGATAAGCATAGGTGTGGGCATCGTAGCTTCCTGCCGGGTGACCGAAGTTCGCAGTCAGATGGGTCCCTGGGACACACGCGGAGAGGCTCCTGCCCGGGTCACAGGCCGCCCACTGCCCCTGCCCCAGATAGGGGGGACGCAATGCAGCCCTGTCTGAGTCCCCTGCCTCTAGAGAGAGTATTGGACCAACACTTGTAGAAAACGGGGTCCTTGCGGGCCACTCATTAGATGGACACAATAAAATCTTTGCCGACTTTCTGCTGAAACTTTCGAGCGTTCACACCTAAGCCTCTTACAAGGTCAGCTGTTTAGCTAAACATGAGCTCATGATCTAAATTTACACAATAATGAAGAAAGCAGCTACAATGGGAGACAATCAGCCAAAACAATCAATACCAGAATTAGATTCCCAAGGCCATCCATCAGATGTAGGAATAATCGGGTGCAAGGCAGAAAATATACATAAAACTGGAATGGAAACAAGGCACAAGGATGTTTTCAAAGACTGGTAGGATCTCTAAAACATTTTTCAAGGACATGTCATTGATAAAGCTAAATACTCCAAGGTTGTGTAATACAACAGATTAATCATTGAGAAGAGTGAAATTATGCTGTTTTGAAAACAATGGCAGGTCAGATTTTCTGCCTAATTATAGAAGAAGATTTCTCTAAAAAATACACATTATTTCAAAGACTTATTGGCTGTGAAATAAGTTAAGGGTATTTCAAATGGCTTGTCTGCAAAGAAAGGTGAGATGTAGGGAATCACAGAAAGTCGAGGGGAAAATAGGTCAATATATACATTGCTGTATGGTGAACTAAGCCTTAGGCCAGCAACAATGGAGAGGACCTGACCCTTAGACACGTACAAGTAAGCTGGAATCTTCAAAAGTTCAAATCTTTATAAGTAAAAAGATTTATTAAAATGAATAACCAAGTGTTTTAATTGACATCAGAAGATGAAAACAATAAACCCTGAGAACATAGAAAAAAGATAAATAAAGATATGAGCAGAACTTAATACAACAGGAAACGTATAAAATTCAGGTGATTTAGTAAGTCCAAAGAATCTTCTTTGAAAAGATTTAAAAGACACACTTTGATTAAGGAAAACAAAAACATAAGTAAAGAATATACAGAAAGAGTCAGGACAATGTTAGAGCAGAGAATATATGAAATGCCAGTAAGTTTGAACATTTCTGTCAAGTGGACCATTTCCTAGCTCCTAAAGTTTACCAAAACTGACACAAGAGGAAATCATTTAAGGTCATCATGACTGCCCTTGGCATTCTCGAAACGCCATGGCCTCAGAATGCAGCCTCGGTAGTCCATGGTAACCTGCGGAGAGGGGGCGGGGCTGAGGGAGGTTGGAACACTGCCCTCACTGAGGAAGTGGGTGTGGCCATCTCTGCTGTGACTGAACAAACGGCAGGGGAGCAGGGGACCCAGGGCAGGGCCCTCAGAGACCGGCAGGCCCAGTGGAGTGTCACAAGCATTTAGGCCCAGGTGAAAGGGCCCTTTCTTTGTCTGCACAGCTGCCCAAACTCTCACCTTTCCACTCAGGCCGCCCTCTTACTTGAAGTGTGTGTGGAATCTCTCCGCGCAGTACACCTCGCTGCACAGCTAAGCATAGGTCTGGGCATCGTAGCTTCCTGCCAGGTGACCGAGGCTCACAGGCAGATGGGTCCCTGGGACACACGCAGAGAGGCTCCTGCCCGGGCCACAGGCCGCCCACTGCCCCTGCCGCAGATCGGGGGCCGCAAAGCAGCCCTGTCTGTGTCCCCTGCCTCTAGAGGTAGTATTGGACCTACACTTGTAGAAAACGGGGTCCTTGCGGGCCACTCATTGGAGGGACACAAATAAATCTTTGCCGACTTTCTGCTGAAACTTACGAGCGTTCACACCTAAGCCTCTTACAAGGTCAGCTCTTTACCTAAACATGAGCTCATGATCTAAATTTACACAATAATGAAGAAAGCAGCTACAAGGGGAGACAATCAGCCAAAACAATCAATACCAGTATAAGATTCCCAAGGCCATCCATCAGATGTAGGAATAATCGGGTGCAAGGCAGAAAATATACATAAAACTGGAACTGAAACAAGGCACGAGGATGTTTTCAAAGACTGGTAGGATCTCTAAAACATTTTTAAAGGACATGTCATTGATAAAGCTAAATACACCTAGGTTGTGTAATACAACAGATTAATCATTGAGAAGAGTGAAATTATGCTGTTTGGAAAACTATGGCAGGTCAGATTTTCTGCCTAATTATATAAGAAGATTTCTCTAAAAATTACACATTATTTCAAAGCCTTATTGGCTGTGAAATAAGTTAAGGGTATTTCAAATGACTTGTCTGCAAAGAAAGGTGAGATGTAGGGGATCACAGAAAATCTAGGGGAAAATAGGTCTATATATACATTGCAATATGGTGAACTAAGCCTTAGGCCAGCAACAATGGAGAGGACCTGAGCCTTAGAAACGTACAAGTAAGCTGGAATCTTCAAAAGTTCAAATCTTTATAAGTAAAAAGATTTATTAAAATGAATAACCAAGTGTTTTAATTGACATCAGAAGATGAAAACAATAAACCCTGAGAACATAGAAAAAAGTTAAATAAAGATATGAGCAGAACTTAATACAACAGAAAACGTATAAAATCCAGGTGATTTAGTAAGTCCAAAGAATCTTCTTTGAAAAGATTTAAAAGACACACTTTGATTAAGGAAAACAAAAACATAAGTAAAGAATATACAGAAAGAGTCAGGACAATGTTAGAGCAGAGAATATATGAAATGCCAGTAAATTTGAACATTTCTGTAAAGTGGACCATTTCCTAGCTCCTAAAGTTTACCAAAACTGACACAAGAGGAAATCATTTAAGGTCATCATGTCTGCCCTTGGCATTCTCGGAACGCCCTGGCCTCAGAATGCAGCCTCTGTAGTCCATGGTAACCTGCGGAGAGGGGGCGGGGCTGAGGGAGGTTGGAACACTTCCCTCACTGAGGGTGTGGGTGTGGCCATCTCTGCTGTGACTGAACAAAGGGCAGGGGAGCAGGGGGCCCAGGGAAGGGCCCTCAGAGCCCGGCAGGCCCAGTGGAGTGTCACAAGCATTTAGGCCCAGGACAAAGGGCGCTTTCTTTGTCTGCACAGCTGCCCAAACTCTCACCTTTCCACTCAGGCCGCCCTCTTACTTGTAGTGTGTGTGGAACCTGTCCGTGCAGTACACCTCGCTGCACAGCTAAGCATAGGTCTGGGCAACGTAGCTTCCTGCCAGGTGACCGAGGCTCACAGGCAGATGGGTCCCTGGGACACACGCGGAGAGGCTCCTGCCCGGGCCACAGGCCGCCCACTGCCCCTGCCCCAGATCGGGGGCGGCAAAGCAGCCCTGTCTGAGTCCCCTGCCTCTAGAGGGAGTATTGGACCAACACTTGTACAAAACGGGGTCCTTGCGGGCCACTCATTGGAGGGAAACAAATAAATATATGCTGACTTTCTGCTGAAACTTACGAGCGTTCACACCTAAGCCTCTTACAAGGTCAGCTGTTTAGCTAAACATGAGCTCATGATCTAAATTTACACAATCATGAAGAAAGCAGCTACAAGGGGAGACAATCAGCCAAAACAATCAATACCAGTATTAGGTTCCCAAGGCCATCCATCAGATGTAGGAATAATCGGGTGCAAGGCAGAAAATATACATAAAACTGGAACTGAAACAAGGCACAAGGATGATTTCAAAGACTGTAGGATCTCTAAAACGTTTTTAAAGGACATGTCATTGATAAAGCTAAATACACAAAGGTTGTGTAATACAACAGATTAATCATTGAGAAGAGTGAAATTATGCTGTTTGGAAAACTATGGCAGGTCAGATTTTCTGCCTAATTATATAAGAAGATTTCTCTAAAAAATACACATTATTTCAAAGACATATTGGCTGTGAAATAAGTTAAGGGTTTTTCAAATGGCTTGTCTGCAAAGAAAGGTGAGATGTAGGAGATCACAGAAAGTCGAGGGGAAAATAGGTCAATATATACATTCCTATATGGTGAACTAAGCCTTAGGCCGGCCACAATGGAGAGGATCTGACCCTTAGAAACGTACAAGTAAGCTGGAATCTTCAAAAGTTCAAATCTTTATAAGTAAAAAGATTTATTAAAATGAATAACCAAGTGTTTTAATTGACATCAGAAGATGAAAACAATAAACCCTGAGAACATAGATAAATAAAGATATGAGCAGAACTTAATACAACAGAAAACGTATAAAATTCAGGTGATTTAGTAAGTCCAAAGAATCTTCTTTGAAAAGATTTAAAAGACACACTTTGATTAAGGAAAACAAAAACATAAGTAAAGAATATACAGAAAGAGTCAGGACAATGTTAGAGCAGAGAATATATGAAATGCCAGTAAGTTTGAACATTTCTGTCAAGTGGACCATTTCCTAGCTCCTAAAGTTTACCAAAACTGACACAAGAGGAAATCATTTAAGGACATCATATCTGCCCTTGGCATTCTCAGAACGCCCTGGCCTCAGAATGCAGCCTCTGTAGTCCATGGTAATTTGTGGAGAGGGGGCGGGGCTGAGGGAGGTTGGAACACTGACCTCACTGAGGGAGTGGGTGTGGCCATCTCTGCTGTAACTGAACAAAGGGAAGGGGAGCAGGGGGCCCAGGGCAGGGCCCTCAGAGCACTGCAGGCCCAGTGGAGTGTCACAAGCATTTAGGCCCAGGACAAAGGGCGCTTTGTTTGTCTGCACAGCTGCCCAAACTCTCAACATTCCACTCAGGCAGCCCTCTTACTTGAAGTGTGTGTGGAACCTGTCTGCGCAGTACACCTCGCTGCACAGCTAAGCATAGGTCTGGACATCGTAGCTTCCTGCCAGGTGACCAAAGTTCACAGGCAGATGGGTCCCTGGGACACATGCAGAGAGGCTCCTGCCTGGGCCGCAGGCCGCCCACTGCCCCTGCCCCAGATCGGGGGGCGCCAAACAGCCCTGTCGGAGTCCCCTGCCTCTTTAGGGAGTATTGAACCAACACTTGTAGAAAACGGGGTTCTCGTGGGCAACTCATTGGAGGGACACAAATAAATCTTTGCCGACTTTCTGCTGAAGCTTACGAGCGTTCACACCTAAGCGTCTGACAAGGTCACCTGTTTAGCTAACCATGAGCTCATGATCTAAATTTACACAATAATGAAGAAATCAGCTACAAGGGGAGACAATCAGCAAAAACTATCAATACCAGAATTAGATTCCCAAGGCCATCCATCAATTGTTGGAATAATCAGGTTCAAGGTAGAAAATATCCATAAAACTGGAACTGAAACAAGGAACAAGGATGTTTTCAAAGACTGGTAGGATCTCTAAAACATTTTTAAAGTACATGTCATTGATAAAGCTAAATACTCATAGGTTGTGTAATACAACAGATTAAGCATTGAGAAGAGTGAAATTATGCTGTTTTCAAAACTATGGCAGGTGAGATTTTCTGCCTAATTATATAAGAAGATTTCTCTAAAAAATACACATTATTTCAATGACTTATTGGCTGTGAAATATGTTAAGGGTAATTCAAATGGCTTCTCTGCAAAGAAAGGTGAGATGTAGGGAATCACAGAAAGTCGAGGGGAAAATAGGTCAATATATACATTGCTATATGGTGAACTAAACCTTAGGCCAGCAACAATGGAGAGGACCTGACCCTTAGAAACTTACAAGTAAGCTGGAATCTTCAAAAGTTCAAATCTTTATAAGTAAAATATTTATTAAAATGAATAACCAAGTGTTTTAATTGACATCAGAAGATCCAAAAAATAAACCCTGAGAACATAGAAAAAAGGTAATAAAGATATGAGCAGAACTTAATATAACAGAAAACGCATAAAATTGAGGTGATTTAGTAAGTCCAAAGAATCTTCTTTGAAAAGATAGAAAAGACACACTTTGATTAAGGAAAACAAAAACATAAGTAAAGACTATACAGAAAGAATCAGGACAATGTTATAGCAGAGAATATATGAAATGCCAGTAAGTTTGAACATTTCTGTCAAGTGGACCATTTCCTAGCTCCTAAAGTTTACCAACACTGACACAAGAGGAAATCATTAAAGGTCATCATGTCTGCCCTTGGCATTCTCGGAACGCCCTGGCCTCAGAATGCAGCCTCTGTAGTCCATGGTAACCTGCAGAGAGGGGGCGGGGCTGAGGGAGGTTGGAACACTGCCCTCACTGAGGGAGTGGGTGTGGCCATCTCTGCTGTGACTGAACAAAGGGCAGGGGAGCAGGGGGCCCAGGGCAGGGCCCTCAGAGCCCGGCAGGCCCAGTGGAGTGTCACAAGTTTTTAGGCCCATGACAAAGGGCGCCTTCTTGGTCTGCACAGCTGCCCAAACTCTCACCTTTCCACTCAGGCCGCCCTCTTACTTGAAGTGTGTGTGGAACCTGTCCGCGCAGTACACCTCGCTGCACAGCTAAGCATAGGTCTGGGCATCGTAGCTTCCTGCCAGGTGACCGAGGCTCGCAGGCAGATGGCTCCCTGGGACACACGCGGAGAGGCTCCTGCCCGGGCCACAGGCCGCCCACTGACCCTGCCCCAGATCGGGGGCGGCAAAGCAACCCTGTCTGAATCCCCTGCCTCCAGAGGGAGTATTGGACCAACACTTGTAGAAAACGGGGTCCTTGCGGGCCACTCATTGGAGGGACACAAATAAATCTTTGCCGACTTTCTGCTTAAACTTACGAGCGTTCACACCTAAGCCTCTTACAAGGTCAGCTGTTTAGCTAAACATGAGCTCATGTTCTAAATTTACACAATAATGTAGAAAGCAGCTACAAGGGGAGACAATCAGCCAAAACAATCAATACCAGAATTAGATTCCCAAGGCCATCCATCACATGTAGGAATAATCGGGTGCAAGGCAGAAAATATACATAAAACTGGAACTGAAACAAGGGACAAGGATGTTTTCAAAGACTGGTAGGATCTCTAAAACATTTTTAAAGGACATGTCAGTGATAAAGCTAAATACACAAAGGTTGTGTAATACAACAGATTAATCATTGAGAAGAGTGAAATTATGCTGTTTTGAAAACTATGGCAGGTCAGATTTTCTGCCTAATTATAGAAGAATATTTCTCTAAAAAATACACATTATTTCAAAGCCTTATTGGCTGTGAAATAAGTTAAGGGTATTTCAAATGGCTTGTCTGCAAAGAAAGGTGAGATGTAGGGAATCACAGAAAGTCGAGGGGAAAATAGGTCAATATATACATTGCTATAAGGTGAACTAAGCCTTAGGCCGGCAACAATGGAGAGGACCTGACCCTTAGAAACGTACAAGTAAGCTGGAATCTTCAAAAGTTCAAATCTTTATAAGTAAAAAGATTTATTAAAATGAATAACCAAGTGTTTTAATTGACATCAGAAGATGAAAAGAATAAACCCTGAGAACATAGAAAAAAGTTAAATAGAGATATGAGCAGAACTTAATACAACAGAAAACGTATAAAATTGAGGTGATTTAGTAAGTCCAAAGAATCTTCTTTGAAAAGATTTAAAAGACACACTTTGATTAAGGAAAACCAAAACATAAGTAAAGAATATACAGAAAGAGTCAGGACAATGTTAGAGCAGAGAATATATGAAATGCCAGTAAATTTGAACATTTCTGTAAAGTGGACCATTTCCTAGCTCCTAAAGTTTACCAACACTGACACAAGAGGAAATCATTAAAGGTCATCATGTCTGCCCTTGGCATTTCCGGAACGCCCTGGCCTCAGAATGCAGCCTCTGTAGTCCATGGTAACCTGCGGAGAGGGGGCGCGGCTGAGGGAGTTTGGAACACTGCCCTCACTGAGGGAGTGGGTGTGGCCATCTCTGCTGTGACTGAACAAAGGGCAGGGGGGCAGGGGGCCCAGGGCAGGGCCCTCAGAGCCCGGGAGGCCCAGTGGACTGTCACAAGCTTTTAGGCCCAGGCCAAAGGGCGCCTTCTTTGTCTGCACAGCTGCCCAAACTCTCACATTTCCACTCAGGCCGCCCTCTTACTTGAAGTGTGTGTGGAACCTGTCCGCGCAGTACACCTCGCTGCACAGCTAAGCATAGGTCTGGGCATCGTAGCTTCCTGCCAGGTGACCGAGGCTCACAGGCAGATGGGTCCCTGGGACACACGCGGAGAGTTTCCTGCCCGGGCCACAGGCCGCCCACTGCCCCTGCCCCAGATCGGGGGCGGCAAAGCAGCCCTGTCTGAGTCCCCTGCCTCTAGAGGGAGTATTGGACCAACACTTGTAGAAAACGGGGTCCTTGCCTGCCACTCATTGGGGGACACAAATAAATCTTTGCCGACTTACTGCTGAAACTTACGAGCGTTCACACCTAAGCCTCTTACAAGGTCAGCTCTTTACCTAAACATGAGCTCATGATCTAAATTTACACAATAATGAAGAAAGCAGCTACAAGGGGAGACAATCAGCCAAAACAATCAATACCAGTATTAGATTCCCAAGGCCATCCATCAGATGTAGGAATAATCGGGTGCAAGGCAGAAAATATACATAAAACTGGAACTGAAACAAGGCACGAGGATGTTTTCAAAGACTGGTAGGATCTCTAAAACATTTTTAAAGGACATGTCATTGATAAAGCTAAATACACCTAGGTTGTGTAATACAACAGATTAATAATTCAGAAGAGTGAAATTATGCTGTTTGGAAAACTATGGCAGGTCAGATTTTCTGCCTAATTATATAAGAAGATTTCTCTAAAAATTACACATTATTTCAAAGCCTTATTGGCTGTGAAATAAGTTAAGGGTATTTCAAATGACTTGTCTGCAGAGAAAGGTGAGATGTAGGGGATCACAGAAAGTCTAGGGGAAAATAGGTCTATATAAACATTGCTATATGGTGAACTAAGCCTTAGGCCGGCAACAATGGAGAGGACCTGACCCTTAGAAACGTACAAGTAAGCTGGAATCTTCAAAAGTTCAAATCTTTATAAGTAAAAAGATTTATTAAAATGAATAACCAAGTGTTTAAATTGATATCAGAAGATGAAAACAATAAACCCTGAGAACATAGAAAAAAGTTAAATAAAGATATGAGCAGAACTTAATACAACAGAAAACGTATAAAATTCAGGTGATTTAGTAAGTCCAAAGAATCTTTTTGAAAAGATTTAAAAGACACACTTTGATTAAGGAAAACAAAAACATAAGTCAAGAATATACAGAAAGAGTCAGAACAATGTTAGAGCAGAGAATATATGAAATGCCAGTAAATTTGAACATTTCTGGAAAGTGGACCATTTCCTAGCTCCTAAAGTTTACCAAAACTGACACAAGAGGAAATCATTTAAGGTCATCATGTCTGCCCTTGGCATTCTCGGAACGCCCTGGCCTCAGAATGCAGCCTCTGTAGTCCATGGTAACCTGCGGAGAGGGGGCGGGGCTGAGGGAGGTTGGAACACTGCCCTCACTGAGGGAGTGGGTGTGGCCATCTCTGCTGTGACTGAACAAAGGGCAGGGGAGCAGGGGGCCCAGGGCAGGGCCCTCAGAGACCAGCAGGCCCAGTGGAGTGTCACAAGCATTTAGGCCCAGGACAAAGTGCGCCTTCTTTGTCTGCACAGCTGCCCAAACTCTCACCTTTCCACTCAGGCCGACCCCTTACTTGAAGTGGGTGTGGAACCTGTCTGCGCAGTACACCTCGCTGCACAGCTAAGCATAGGTCTGGGCATCGTAGCTTCCTGCCAGGTGACCGAGGCTCACAGGCAGATGGGTCCCTGTGACACACGCGGAGAGGCTCCTGCCGGGCCACAGGCCGCCCACTGCCCCTGCCGCAGATCGGGGGCCGCAAAGCAGCCCTGTCTGAGTCCCCTGCCTCTAGAGGGAGTATTGGAACAACACTTGTAGAAAACGGGGTCCTTGCGGGCCACTCATTGGAGGGACACAAATAAATCTTTGCCGACTTTCTGCTGAAACTTACGAGCGTTCACACCTAAGCCTCTTACAAGGTCAGCTGTTTAGCTAAACATAAGCTCATGATCTATATTTACACAATAATGAAGAAAGCAGCTACAAGGGGAGACAATCAGCCAAAACAATCAATACCAGTATTAGATTCCCAAGGCCATCCATCAGATGTAGGAATAATCGGGTGCAAGGCAGAAAATATACATAAAACTGGAACTGAAACAAGGCACGAGGATGTTTTCAAAGACTGGTAGGATCTCTAAAACATTTTTAAAGGACATGTCATTAATATAGCTAAATACACCTAGGTTGTGTAATACAACAGATTAATCATTGAGAAGAGTGAAATTATGCTGTTTGGAAAACTATGGCAGGTCAGATTTTCTGCCTAATTATATAAGAAGATTTCTCTAAAAATTACACATTATTTCAAAGCCTTATTGGCTGTGAAATAAGTTAAGGGTATTTCAAATGACTTGTCTGCAAAGAAAGGTGAGATGTAGGGGATCACAGAAAGTCTAGGGGAAAATAGGTTAATATATACTTTGCTATATGGTGAACTAAGCCTTAGGCCGGCAACAATGGAGAGGACCTGACCCTTAGAAACGTACAAGTAAGCTGGAATCTTCAAAAGTTCAAATCTTTATAAGTAAAAAGATTTATTAAAATGAATAACCAAGTGTTTTAATTGACATCAGAAGATGAAAAGAATAAACCCGGAGAATATAGAAAAAAGTTAAATAGAGATATGAGCAGAACTTAATACAACAGAAAACGTATAAAATTCAGGTGATTTAGTAAGTCCAAAGAATCTTCTTTGAAAAGATTTAAAAGACACACTTTGATTAAGGAAAACAAAAACATAAGTAAAGAATATACAGAAAGAGTCAGGACAATGTTAGAGCAGAGAATATATGAAATGCCAGTAAATTTGAACATTTCTGTCAAGTGGACCATTTCCTAGCTCCTAAAGTTTACCAAAACTGACACAAGAGGAAATCATTTAAGGTCATTATGACTGCCCTTGTCATTCTCGGAACGCCCTGGCCTCAGAATGCAGCCTCGGTAGTCCATGGTAACCTGCGGAGAGGGGGCGGGGCTGAGGGAGGTTGGAACACTGCCCTCACTGAGGGTGTGGGTGTGGCCATCTCTGCTGTGACTGAACAAAGGGCAGGGGAGCAGGGGGCCCAGGGAAGGGCCCTCAGAGCCCGGCAGGCCCAGTGGAGTGTCACAAGCATTTAGGCCCAAGACAAAGGGCGCTTTCTTTGTCTGCACAGCTGCCCAAACTCTCACCTTTCCACTCAGGCCGCCCTCTTACTTGAAGTGTGTGTGGAACCTGTCCGTGCAGTACACCTCGCTGCACAGCTAAGCATAGGTCTGGGCAACGTAGCTTCCTGCCAGGTGACCGAGGCTCACAGGCAGATGGGTCCCTGGGACACACGCGGAGAGGCTCCTGCCCGGGCCGCAGGCCGCCCACTGCCCCTGCCCCAGATCGGGGGCGGCAAAGCATCCCTGTCTGAGTCCCCTGCCTCTAGAGGGAGTATTGGACCAACACTTGTACAAAACGGGGTCCTTGCGGGCCACTCATTGGAGGGAAACAAATAAATATATGCTGACTTTCTGCTGAAACTTACGAGCGTTCACACCTAAGCCTCTTACAAGGTCAGCTGTTTAGCTAAACATGAGCTCATGATCTAAATTTACACAATCATGAAGAAAGCAGCTACAAGGGGAGACAATCAGCCAAAACAATCAATACCAGTATTAGGTTCCCAAGGCCATCCATCAGATGTAGGAATAATCGGGTGCAAGGCAGAAAATATACATAAAACTGGAACTGAAACAAGGCACAAGGATGATTTCAAAGACTGTAGGATCTCTAAAACGTTTTTAAAGGACATGTCATTGATAAAGCTAAATACACAAAGGTTGTGTAATACAACAGATTAATCATTGAGAAGAGTGAAATTATGCTGTTTGGAAAACTATGGCAGGTCAGATTTTCTGCCTAATTATATAAGAAGATTTCTCTAAAAATTACACATTATTTCAAAGACATATTGGCTGTGAAATAAGTTAAGGGTTTTTCAAATGGCTTGTCTGCAAAGAAAGGTGAGATGTAGGAGATCACAGAAAGTCGAGGGGAAAATAGGTCAATATATACATTGCTATATGGTGAACTAAGCCTTAGGCCGGCCACAATGGAGAGGATCTGACCCTTAGAAACGTACAAGTAAGCTGGAATCTTCAAAAGTTCAAATCTTTATAAGTAAAAAGATTTATTAAAATGAATAACCAAGTGTTTTAATTGACATCAGAAGATGAAAACAATAAACCCTGAGAACATAGATAAATAAAGATATGAGCAGAACTTAATACAACAGAAAACGTATAAAATTCAGGTGATTTAGTAAGTCCAAAGAATCTTCTTTGAAAAGATTTAAAAGACACACTTTGATTAAGGAAAACAAAAACATAAGTAAAGAATATACAGAAAGAGTCAGGACAATGTTAGAGCAGAGAATATATGAAATGCCAGTAAGTTTGAACATTTCTGTCAAGTGGACCATTTCCTAGCTCCTAAAGTTTACCAAAACTGACACAAGAGGAAATCATTTAAGGACATCATATCTGCCCTTGGCATTCTCAGAACGCCCTGGCCTCAGAATGCAGCCTCTGTAGTCCATGGTAATTTGTGGAGAGGGGGCGGGGCTGAGGGAGGTTGGAACACTGACCTCACTGAGGGAGTGGGTGTGGCCATCTCTGCTGTAACTGAACAAAGGGAAGGGGAGCAGGGGGCCCAGGGCAGGGCCCTCAGAGCACTGCAGGCCCAGTGGAGTGTCACAAGCATTTAGGCCCAGGACAAAGGGCGCTTTGTTTGTCTGCACAGCTGCCCAAACTCTCAACATTCCACTCAGGCAGCCCTCTTACTTGAAGTGTGTGTGGAACCTGTCTGCGCAGTACACCTCGCTGCACAGCTAAGCATAGGTCTGGACATCGTAGCTTCCTGCCAGGTGACCAAAGTTCACAGGCAGATGGGTCCCTGGGACACATGCAGAGAGGCTCCTGCCTGGGCCGCAGGCCGCCCAATGCCCCTGCCCCAGATCGGGGGCCGCCAAACAGCCCTGTCGGAGTCCCCTGCCTCTTTAGGGAGTATTGAACCAACACTTGTAGAAAACGGGGTTCTCGTGGGCAACTCATTGGAGGGACACAAATAAATCTTTGCCGACTTTCTGCTGAAGCTTACGAGCGTTCACACCTAAGCGTCTGACAAGGTCACCTGTTTAGCTAACCATGAGCTCATGATCTAAATTTACACAATAATGAAGAAATCAGCTACAAGGGGAGACAACCAGCAAAAACTATCAATACCAGAATTAGATTCCCAAGGCCATCCATCAATTGTTGGAATAATCAGGTTCAAGGTAGAAAATATCCATAAAACTGGAACTGAAACAAGGAACAAGGATGTTTTCAAAGACTGGTAGGATCTCTAAAACATTTTTAAAGTACATGTCATTGATAAAGCTAAATACTCATAGGTTGTGTAATACAACAGATTAAGCATTGAGAAGAGTGAAATTATGCTGTTTTGAAAACTATGGCAGGTGAGATTTTCTGCCTAATTATATAAGAAGATTTCTCTAAAAAATACACATTATTTCAATGACTTATTGGCTGTGAAATATGTTAAGGGTAATTCAAATGGCTTCTCTGCAAAGAAAGGTGAGATGTAGGGAATCACAGAAAGTCGAGGGGAAAATAGGTCAATATATACATTGCTATATGGTGAACTAAACCTTAGGCCAGCAACAATGGAGAGGACCTGACCCTTAGAAACTTACAAGTAAGCTGGAATCTTCAAAAGTTCAAATCTTTATAAGTAAAATATTTATTAAAATGAATAACCAAGTGTTTTAATTGACATCAGAAGATCCAAAAAATAAACCCTGAGAACATAGAAAAAAGGTAATAAAGATATGAGCAGAACTTAATATAACAGAAAACGCATAAAATTGAGGTGATTTAGTAAGTCCAAAGAATCTTCTTTGAAAAGATAGAAAAGACACACTTTGATTAAGGAAAACAAAAACATAAGTAAAGACTATACAGAAAGAATCAGGACAATGTTATAGCAGAGAATATATGAAATGCCAGTAAGTTTGAACATTTCTGTCAAGTGGACCATTTCCTAGCTCCTAAAGTTTACCAACACTGACACAAGAGGAAATCATTAAAGGTCATCATGTCTGCCCTTGGCATTCTCGGAACGCCCTGGCCTCAGAATGCAGCCTCTGTAGTCCATGGTAACCTGCAGAGAGGGGGCGGGGCTGAGGGAGGTTGGAACACTGCCCTCACTGAGGGAGTGGGTGTGGCCATCTCTGCTGTGACTGAACAAAGGGCAGGGGAGCAGGGGGGCCAGGGCAGGGCCCTCAGAGCCCGGAAGGCCCAGTGGAGTGTCACAAGTTTTTAGGCCCATGACATAGGGCGCCTTCTTGGTCTGCACAGCTGCCCAAACTCTCACCTTTCCACTCAGGCCGCCCTCTTACTTGAAGTGTGTGTGGAACCTGTCCGCGCAGTACACCTCGCTGCACAGCTAAGCATAGGTCTGGGCATCGTAGCTTCCTGCCAGGTGACCGAGGCTCACAGGCAGATGGGTCCCTGGGACACATGCGGAGAGGCTCCTGCCCGGGCCACAGGCCGCCCACTGCCCCTGCCCCAGATCGGGGGCGGCAAAGCAGCCCTGTCTGAATCCCCTGCCTCTAGAGGTAGTATTGGACCAACACTTGTAGAAAACGGGGTCCTTGCGGGCCACTCATTGGAGGGAAACAAATAAATATTTGCTGACTTTCTGCTGAAACTTACGAGCGTTCACACCTAAGCCTCTTACAAGGTCAGCTGTTTAGCTAAACATGAGCTCATGATCTAAATTTACACAATAATGAAGAAAGCAGCTACAAGGGGAGACAATCAGCCAAAACAATCAATACCAGAATTAGATTCCCAAGGCCATCCATCACATGTAGGAATAATCGGGTGCAAGGCAGAAAATATACATAAAACTGGAACTGAAACAAGGCACAAGGATGTTTTCAAAGACTGGTAGTATCTCTAAAACATTTTTCAAGGACATGTCATTGATAAAGCTAAATACTCCAAGGTTGTGTAATACAACAGATTAATCATTGAGAAGAGTGAAATTATGCTGTTTGGAAAACTATGGCAGGTCAGATTTTCTGCCTAATTATATAAGAAGATTTCTCTAAAAATTACACATTATTTCAAAGCCTTATTGGCTGTGAAATAAGTTAAGGGTATTTCAAATGACTTGTCTGCAAAGAAAGGTGAGATGTAGGGGATCACAGAAAGTCTAGGGGAAAATAGGTTAATATATACTTTGCTATATGGTGAACTAAGCCTTAGGCCGGCAACAATGGAGAGGACCTGACCCTTAGAAACGTACAAGTAAGCTGGAATCTTCAAAAGTTCAAATCTTTATAAGTAAAAAGATTTATTAAAATGAATAACCAAGTGTTTTAATTGACATCAGAAGATGAAAAGAATAAACCCGGAGAATATAGAAAAAAGTTAAATAGAGATATGAGCAGAACTTAATACAACAGAAAACGTATAAAATTCAGGTGATTTAGTAAGTCCAAAGAATCTTCTTTGAAAAGATTTAAAAGACACACTTTGATTAAGGAAAACAAAAACATAAGTAAAGAATATACAGAAAGAGTCAGGACAATGTTAGAGCAGAGAATATATGAAATGCCAGTAAATTTGAACATTTCTGTCAAGTGGACCATTTCCTAGCTCCTAAAGTTTACCAAAACTGACACAAGAGGAAATCATTTAAGGTCATTATGACTGCCCTTGTCATTCTCGGAACGCCCTGGCCTCAGAATGCAGCCTCGGTAGTCCATGGTAACCTGCGGAGAGGGGGCGGGGCTGAGGGAGGTTGGAACACTGCCCTCACTGAGGGTGTGGGTGTGGCCATCTCTGCTGTGACTGAACAAAGGGCAGGGGAGCAGGGGGCCCAGGGAAGGGCCCTCAGAGCCCGGCAGGCCCAGTGGAGTGTCACAAGCATTTAGGCCCAAGACAAAGGGCGCTTTCTTTGTCTGCACAGCTGCCCAAACTCTCACCTTTCCACTCAGGCCGCCCTCTTACTTGAAGTGTGTGTGGAACCTGTCCGTGCAGTACACCTCGCTGCACAGCTAAGCATAGGTCTGGGCAACGTAGCTTCCTGCCAGGTGACCGAGGCTCACAGGCAGATGGGTCCCTGGGACACACGCGGAGAGGCTCCTGCCCGGGCCGCAGGCCGCCCACTGCCCCTGCCCCAGATCGGGGGCGGCAAAGCAGCCCTGTCTGAGTCCCCTGCCTCTAGAGGGAGTATTGGACCAACACTTGTACAAAACGGGGTCCTTGCGGGCCACTCATTGGAGGGAAACAAATAAATATATGCTGACTTTCTGCTGAAACTTACGAGCGTTCACACCTAAGCCTCTTACAAGGTCAGCTGTTTAGCTAAACATGAGCTCATGATCTAAATTTACACAATCATGAAGAAAGCAGCTACAAGGGGAGACAATCAGCCAAAACAATCAATACCAGTATTAGGTTCCCAAGGCCATCCATCAGATGTAGGAATAATCGGGTGCAAGGCAGAAAATATACATAAAACTGGAACTGAAACAAGGCACAAGGATGATTTCAAAGACTGTAGGATCTCTAAAACGTTTTTAAAGGACATGTCATTGATAAAGCTAAATACACAAAGGTTGTGTAATACAACAGATTAATCATTGAGAAGAGTGAAATTATGCTGTTTGGAAAACTATGGCAGGTCAGATTTTCTGCCTAATTATATAAGAAGATTTCTCTAAAAATTACACATTATTTCAAAGACATATTGGCTGTGAAATAAGTTAAGGGTTTTTCAAATGGCTTGTCTGCAAAGAAAGGTGAGATGTAGGAGATCACAGAAAGTCGAGGGGAAAATAGGTCAATATATACATTGCTATATGGTGAACTAAGCCTTAGGCCGGCCACAATGGAGAGGATCTGACCCTTAGAAACGTACAAGTAAGCTGGAATCTTCAAAAGTTCAAATCTTTATAAGTAAAAAGATTTATTAAAATGAATAACCAAGTGTTTTAATTGACATCAGAAGATGAAAACAATAAACCCTGAGAACATAGATAAATAAAGATATGAGCAGAACTTAATACAACAGAAAACGTATAAAATTCAGGTGATTTAGTAAGTCCAAAGAATCTTCTTTGAAAAGATTTAAAAGACACACTTTGATTAAGGAAAACAAAAACATAAGTAAAGAATATACAGAAAGAGTCAGGACAATGTTAGAGCAGAGAATATATGAAATGCCAGTAAGTTTGAACATTTCTGTCAAGTGGACCATTTCCTAGCTCCTAAAGTTTACCAAAACTGACACAAGAGGAAATCATTTAAGGACATCATATCTGCCCTTGGCATTCTCAGAACGCCCTGGCCTCAGAATGCAGCCTCTGTAGTCCATGGTAATTTGTGGAGAGGGGGCGGGGCTGAGGGAGGTTGGAACACTGACCTCACTGAGGGAGTGGGTGTGGCCATCTCTGCTGTAACTGAACAAAGGGAAGGGGAGCAGGGGGCCCAGGGCAGGGCCCTCAGAGCACTGCAGGCCCAGTGGAGTGTCACAAGCATTTAGGCCCAGGACAAAGGGCGCTTTGTTTGTCTGCACAGCTGCCCAAACTCTCAACATTCCACTCAGGCAGCCCTCTTACTTGAAGTGTGTGTGGAACCTGTCTGCGCAGTACACCTCGCTGCACAGCTAAGCATAGGTCTGGACATCGTAGCTTCCTGCCAGGTGACCAAAGTTCACAGGCAGATGGGTCCCTGGGACACATGCAGAGAGGCTCCTGCCTGGGCCGCAGGCCGCCCAATGCCCCTGCCCCAGATCGGGGGCCGCCAAACAGCCCTGTCGGAGTCCCCTGCCTCTTTAGGGAGTATTGAACCAACACTTGTAGAAAACGGGGTTCTCGTGGGCAACTCATTGGAGGGACACAAATAAATCTTTGCCGACTTTCTGCTGAAGCTTACGAGCGTTCACACCTAAGCGTCTGACAAGGTCACCTGTTTAGCTAACCATGAGCTCATGATCTAAATTTACACAATAATGAAGAAATCAGCTACAAGGGGAGACAACCAGCAAAAACTATCAATACCAGAATTAGATTCCCAAGGCCATCCATCAATTGTTGGAATAATCAGGTTCAAGGTAGAAAATATCCATAAAACTGGAACTGAAACAAGGAACAAGGATGTTTTCAAAGACTGGTAGGATCTCTAAAACATTTTTAAAGTACATGTCATTGATAAAGCTAAATACTCATAGGTTGTGTAATACAACAGATGAAGCATTGAGAAGAGTGAAATTATGCTGTTTTGAAAACTATGGCAGGTGAGATTTTCTGCCTAATTATATAAGAAGATTTCTCTAAAAAATACACATTATTTCAATGACTTATTGGCTGTGAAATATGTTAAGGGTAATTCAAATGGCTTCTCTGCAAAGAAAGGTGAGATGTAGGGAATCACAGAAAGTCGAGGGGAAAATAGGTCAATATATACATTGCTATATGGTGAACTAAACCTTAGGCCAGCAACAATGGAGAGGACCTGACCCTTAGAAACTTACAAGTAAGCTGGAATCTTCAAAAGTTCAAATCTTTATAAGTAAAATATTTATTAAAATGAATAACCAAGTGTTTTAATTGACATCAGAAGATCCAAAAAATAAACCCTGAGAACATAGAAAAAAGGTAATAAAGATATGAGCAGAACTTAATATAACAGAAAACGCATAAAATTGAGGTGATTTAGTAAGTCCAAAGAATCTTCTTTGAAAAGATAGAAAAGACACACTTTGATTAAGGAAAACAAAAACATAAGTAAAGACTATACAGAAAGAATCAGGACAATGTTATAGCAGAGAATATATGAAATGCCAGTAAGTTTGAACATTTCTGTCAAGTGGACCATTTCCTAGCTCCTAAAGTTTACCAACACTGACACAAGAGGAAATCATTAAAGGTCATCATGTCTGCCCTTGGCATTCTCGGAACGCCCTGGCCTCAGAATGCAGCCTCTGTAGTCCATGGTAACCTGCAGAGAGGGGGCGGGGCTGAGGGAGGTTGGAACACTGCCCTCACTGAGGGAGTGGGTGTGGCCATCTCTGCTGTGACTGAACAAAGGGCAGGGGAGCAGGGGGGCCAGGGCAGGGCCCTCAGAGCCCGGAAGGCCCAGTGGAGTGTCACAAGTTTTTAGGCCCATGACATAGGGCGCCTTCTTGGTCTGCACAGCTGCCCAAACTCTCACCTTTCCACTCAGGCCGCCCTCTTACTTGAAGTGTGTGTGGAACCTGTCCGCGCAGTACACCTCGCTGCACAGCTAAGCATAGGTCTGGGCATCGTAGCTTCCTGCCAGGTGACCGAGGCTCACAGGCAGATGGGTCCCTGGGACACATGCGGAGAGGCTCCTGCCCGGGCCACAGGCCGCCCACTGCCCCTGCCCCAGATCGGGGGCGGCAAAGCAGCCCTGTCTGAATCCCCTGCCTCTAGAGGTAGTATTGGACCAACACTTGTAGAAAACGGGGTCCTTGCGGGCCACTCATTGGAGGGAAACAAATAAATATTTGCTGACTTTCTGCTGAAACTTACGAGCGTTCACACCTAAGCCTCTTACAAGGTCAGCTGTTTAGCTAAACATGAGCTCATGATCTAAATTTACACAATAATGAAGAAAGCAGCTACAAGGGGAGACAATCAGCCAAAACAATCAATACCAGAATTAGATTCCCAAGGCCATCCATCACATGTAGGAATAATCGGGTGCAAGGCAGAAAATATACATAAAACTGGAACTGAAACAAGGGACAAGGATGTTTTCAAAGACTTGTAGGATCTCTAAAACATTTTTAAAGGACATGTCATTGATAAAGCTAAATACACAAAGGTTGTGTAATACAACAGATTAATCATTGAGAAGAGTGAAATTATGCTGTTTTGAAAACTATGGCAGGTCAGATTTTCTGCCTAATTATAGAAGAAGATTTCTCTAAAAAATACACATTATTTCAAAGCCTTATTGGCTGTGAAATAAGTTAAGGGTATTTCAAATGGCTTGTCTGCAAAGAAAGGTGAGATGTAGGGAATCACAGAAAGTCGAGGGGAAAATAGGTCAATATATACATTGCTATATGGTGAACTAAGCCTTAGGCCGGCAACAATGGAGAGGACCTGACCCTTAGAAACGTACAAGTAAGCTGGAATCTTCCAAAGTTCAAATCTTTATAAGTAAAAAGATTTATTAAAATGAATAACCAAGTGTTTAAATTGACATCAGAAGATGAAAAGAATAAACCCTGAGAACATAGAAAAAAGTTAAATAGAGATATGAGTAGAACTTAATACAACAGAAAACGTATAAAATTGAGGTGATTTAGTAAGTCCAAAGAATCTTCTTTGAAAAGATTTAAAAGACACACTTTGTTTAAGGAAAACCAAAACATAAGTAAAGAATATACAGAAAGAGTCAGGACAATGTTAGAGCAGAGAATATATGAAATGCCAGTAAATTTGAAAATTTCTGGAAAGTGGACCATTTCCTAGCTCCTAAAGTTTACCAACACTGACACAAGAGGAAATCATTTAAGGTCATCATGTCTGCCCTTGGAATTCTCGGAACGCCCTGGCCTCAGAATGCAGCCTCTGTAGTCCATGGTAACCTGCAGAGAGGGGGCGGGGCTGAGGGAGGTTGGAACACAGCCCTCACTG
This sequence comes from Mesoplodon mirus, assembly GCF_964341445.2. Taxonomy (NCBI): domain Eukaryota; kingdom Metazoa; phylum Chordata; class Mammalia; order Artiodactyla; family Ziphiidae; genus Mesoplodon; species Mesoplodon mirus. Next base: position 71,246 of record NW_028295149.1, on the reverse strand, counting down.
AGGGAGTGGGTGTGGCCATCTCTGCTGTGACTGAACAAAGGGCAGGGGAGCAGGGGGCACAGGGCAGGGCCCTCAGAGCCCGGCAGGCCCAGTGGAGGGTCACAAGCATTTAGGCCCAGGACAAAGGGCGCTTTCTTTGTCTGCACAGCTGCCCAAACTCTCAACTTTCCACTCAGGCAGCCCTCTTACTTGAAGTGTGTCTGGAACCTGTCCGCGCAGTACACCTCGCTGCACAGCTAAGCATAGGTCTGGGCATCGTAGCTTCCTGCCAGGTGACCGAGGCTCACAGGCAGATGGGTCCCTGGGACACACGCGGAGAGGCTCCTGCCCGGGCCACAGGCCGCCCACTGCCCCTGCCCCAGATCGGGGGCGGCAAAGCAGCCCTGTCTGAGTCCCCTGCCACTAGAGGGAGTATTGCACCAAAACTTGTAGAAAACGGGGTCCCTGCGGGCCACTCATTGGAGGGAAACAAATAAATATTTGCTGACTTTCTGCTGAAACTTACGAGCGTTCACACCTAAGCCTCTTACAAGGTCAGCTGTTTAGCTAAACATGAGCTCATGATCTAAATTTACACAATCATGAAGAAAGCAGCTACAAGGGGAGACAATCAGCCAAAAGAATCAATACCAGTATTAGGTTCCCAAGGCCATCCATCAGATGTAGGAATAATCGGGTGCAAGGCAGAAAATATACATAAAACTGGAACTGAAACAAGGCACAAGGATGATTTCAAAGACTGTGGGATCTCTAAAACGTTTTTAAAGGACATGTCATTGATAAAGCTAAATACACAAAGGTTGTGTAATACAACAGATTAATCATTGAGAAGAGTGAAATTATGCTGTTTTGAAAACTATGGCAGGTCAGCTTTTCTGCCTAATTATATAAGAAGATTTCTCTAAAAAATACACATTATTTCAAAGACATATTGGCTGTGAAATAAGTTAAGGGTTTTTCAAATGGCTTGTCTGCAAAGAAAGGTGAGATGTAGGAGATCACAGAAAGTCGAGGGGAAAATAGGTCAATATATACATTGCTATATGGTGAACTAAGCCTTAGGCCGGCAACAATGGAGAGGATCTCACCCTTAGAAACGTACAAGTAAGCTGGAATCTTCAAAAGTTCAAATCTTTATAAGTAAAAAGATTTATTAAAATGAATAACCAAGTGTTTAAATTGACATCAGAAGATGAAAACAATAAACCCTGAGAACATAGATAAATAAAGATATGAGCAGAACTTAATACAACAGAAAACGTATAAAATTCAGGTGATTTAGTAAGTCCAAAGAATCTTCTTTGAAAAGATTTAAAAGACACACTTTGATTAAGGAAAAAAAAAACATAAGTAAAGAACATACAGAAAGAGTCAGGACAATGTTAGAGCAGAGAATATATGAAATGCCAGTAAGTTTGAACATTTCTGTCAAGTGGACCATTTCCTAGCTCCTAAAGTTTACCAAAACTGACACAAGAGGAAATCATTTAAGGTCATCATGACTGCCCTTGGCATTCTCGAAACGCCATGGCCTCAGAATGCAGCCTCGGTAGTCCATGGTAACCTGCGGAGAGGGGGCGGGGCTCAGGGAGGTTGGAACACTGCCCTCACTGAGGGAGTGGGTGTGGCCATCTCTGCTGTGACTGAACAAAGGGCAGGGGAGCAGGGGACCCAGGGCAGGGCCCTCAGAGACCGGCAGGCCCAGTGGAGTGTCACAAGCATTTAGGCCCAGGTGAAAGGGCCCTTTCTTTGTCTGCACAGCTGCCCAAACTCTCACCTTTCCACTCAGGCCGCCCTCTTACTTGAAGTGTGTGTGGAACCTGTCCGCGCAGTACACCTCGCTGCACAGCTAAGCATAGGTCTGGGCATCGTAGCTTCCTGCCAGGTGACCAAGGCTCGCAGGCAGATGGCTCCCTGGGACACACGCGGAGAGGCTCCTGCCCGGGCCACAGGCCGCCCACTGACCCTGCCCCAGATCGGGGGCGGCAAAGCAACCCTGTCTGAATCCCCTGCCTCCAGAGGGAGTATGGGACCAACACTTGTAGAAAACGGGGTCCTTGCGGGCCACTCATTGGAGGGACACAAATAAATCTTTGCCGACTTTCTGCTTAAACTTACGAGCGTTCACACCTAAGCCTCTTACAAGGTCAGCTGTTTAGCTAAACATGAGCTCATGTTCTAAATTTACACAATAATGTAGAAAGCAGCTACAAGGGGAGACAATCAGCCAAAACAATCAATACCAGAATTAGATTCCCAAGGCCATCCATCACATGTAGGAATAATCGGGTGCAAGGCAGAAAATATACATAAAACTGGAACTGAAACAAGGGACAAGGATGTTTTCAAAGACTGGTAGGATCTCTAAAACATTTTTAAAGGACATGTCAGTGATAAAGCTAAATACACAAAGGTTGTGTAATACAACAGATTAATCATTGAGAAGAGTGAAATTATGCTGTTTTGAAAACTATGGCAGGTCAGATTTTCTGCCTAATTATAGAAGAATATTTCTCTAAAAAATACACATTATTTCAAAGCCTTATTGGCTGTGAAATAAGTTAAGGGTATTTCAAATGGCTTGTCTGCAAAGAAAGGTGAGATGTAGGGAATCACAGAAAGTCGAGGGGAAAATAGGTCAATATATACATTGCTATATGGTGAACTAAGCCTTAGGCCGGCAACAATGGAGAGGACCTGACCCTTAGAAACGTACAAGTAAGCTGGAATCTTCAAAAGTTCATATATTTATAAGTAAAAAGATTTATTAAAATGAATAACCAAGTGTTTAAATTGACATCAGAAGATGAAAAGAATAAACCCTGAGAACATAGAAAAAAGTTAAATAGAGATATGAGCAGAACTTAATACAACAGAAAACGTATAAAATTGAGGTGATTTAGTAAGTCCAAAGAATCTTCTTTGAAAAGATTTAAAAGACACACTTTGATTAAGGAAAACCAAAACATAAGTAAAGAATATACAGAAAGAGTCAGGACAATGTTAGAGCAGAGAATATATGAAATGCCAGTAAATTTGAACATTTCTGTAAAGTGGACCATTTCCTAGCTCCTAAAGTTTACCAACACTGACACAAGAGGAAATCATTAAAGGTCATCATGTCTGCCCTTGGCATTTCCGGAACGCCCTGGCCTCAGAATGCAGCCTCTGTAGTCCATGGTAACCTGCGGAGAGGGGGCGGGGCTGAGGGAGTTTGGAACACTGCCCTCACTGAGGGAGTGGGTGTGGCCATCTCTGCTGTGACTGAACAAAGGGCAGGGGAGCAGGGGGCCCAGGGCAGGGCCCTCAGAGCCCGGGAGGCCCAGTGGACTGTCACAAGCTTTTAGGCCCAGGCCAAAGGGCGCCTTCTTTGTCTGCACAGCTGCCCAAACTCTCACCTTTCCACTCAGGCCGCCCTCTTACTTGAAGTGTGTGTGGAACCTGTCCGCGCAGTACACCTCGCTGCACAGCTAAGCATAGGTCTGGGCATCGTAGCTTCCTGCCAGGTGACCGAGGCTCACAGGCAGATGGGTCCCTGGGACACACGCGGAGAGTTTCCTGCCCGGGCCACAGGCCGCCCACTGCCCCTGCACCAGATCGGGGGCGGCAAAGCAGCCCTGTCTGAGTCCCCTGCCTCTAGAGGGAGTATTGGACCAACACTTGTAGAAAACGGGGTCCTTGCCTGCCACTCATTGGGGGACACAAATAAATCTTTGCCGACTTACTGCTGAAACTTACGAGCATTCACACCTAAGCCTCTTACAAGGTCAGCTCTTTACCTAAACATGAGCTCATGATCTAAATTTACACAATAATGAAGAAAGCAGCTACAAGGGGAGACAATCAGCCAAAACAATCAATACCAGTATTAGATTCCCAAGGCCATCCATCAGATGTAGGAATAATCGGGTGCAAGGCAGAAAATATACATAAAACTGGAACTGAAACAAGGCACGAGGATGTTTTCAAAGACTGGTAGGATCTCTAAAACATTTTTAAAGGACATGTCATTGATAAAGCTAAATACACCTAGGTTTTGTAATACAACAGATTAATAATTCAGAAGAGTGAAATTATGCTGTTTGGAAAACTATGGCAGGTCAGATTTTCTGCCTAATTATATAAGAAGATTTCTCTAAAAATTACACATTATTTCAAAGCCTTATTGGCTGTGAAATAAGTTAAGGGTATTTCAAATGACTTGTCTGCAGAGAAAGGTGAGATGTAGGGGATCACAGAAAGTCTAGGGGAAAATAGGTCTATATAAACATTGCTATATGGTGAACTAAGCCTTAGGCCGGCAACAATGGAGAGGACCTGACCCTTAGAAACGTACAAGTAAGCTGGAATCTTCAAAAGTTCAAATCTTTATAAGTAAAAAGATTTATTAAAATGAATAACCAAGTGTTTAAATTGATATCAGAAGATGAAAACAATAAACCCTGAGAACATAGAAAAAAGTTAAATAAAGATATGAGCAGAACTTAATACAACAGAAAACGTATAAAATTCAGGTGATTTAGTAAGTCCAAAGAATCTTTTTGAAAAGATTTAAAAGACACACTTTGATTAAGGAAAACAAAAACATAAGTCAAGAATATACAGAAAGAGTCAGAACAATGTTAGAGCAGAGAATATATGAAATGCCAGTAAATTTGAACATTTCTGTCAAGTGGACCATTTCCTAGCTCCTAAAGTTTACCAAAACTGACACAAGAGGAAATCATTTAAGGTCATCATGTCTGCCCTTGGCATTCTCGGAACGCCCTGGCCTCAGAATGCAGCCTCTGTAGTCCATGGTAACCTGCGGAGAGGGGGCGGGGCTGAGGGAGGTTGGAACACTGCCCTCACTGAGGGAGTGGGTGTGGCCATCTCTGCTGTGACTGAACAAAGGGCAGGGGAGCAGGGGGCCCAAGGCAGGGCCCTCAGAGACCAGCAGGCCCAGTGGAGTGTCACAAGCATTTAGGCCCAGGCGAAAGGGTGCTTTCTTTGTCTGCACCGCTTCCCAAACTCTCACCTTTCCACTCAGGCCGCCCTCTTACTTGAAGTGTGTGTGGAAGCTGTCCACGCAGTACACCTCGCTGCACAGCTAACCATAGGTCTGGGCATCGAAGCTTCCTGCCAGGTGACCGAGGCTCGCAGGCAGATGGGTCCCTGGGACACACGCGGAGAGGCTCCTGCCCGGGCCACAGGCCGCCCACTGCCCCTGCCTCAGATCGGGGCCCGCAAAGCAGCCCTGTCTGAGTCCCCTGCCTCTAGAGGGAGTATTGGACCGACACTTGTAGAAAACGGGGTCCTTGTGGGCCACTCATTGGAGGGACACAAATAAATCTTGGCCGTCTTTCTTCTGAAACTTACGAGCGTTCACACCTAAGCCTCTTACAAGGTCAGCTGTTTAGCAAAACATGAGCTCATGATCTAAATTTACACAATAATGAAGAAAGCAGCTACAAGGGGAGACAATCAGCCAAAACAATCAATACCAGAATTAGATTCCCAAGGCCATCCATCACATGTAGGAATAATCGGGTGCAAGGCAGAAAATATACATAAAACTGGAACTGAAACAAGGCACGAGGATGTTTTCAAAGACTGGAAGGATCTCTAAAACATTTTTAAAGGACATGTCATTGATAAAGCTAAATACACAAAGGTTGTGTAATACAACAGATTAATCATTGAGAAGAGTGAAATTATGCTGTTTTGAAAACTATGGCAGGTCAGATTTTCTGCCTAATTATAGAAGAAGATTTCTCTAAAAAATACACATTATTTCAAAGACATATTGGCTGTGAAATAAGTTAAGGGTTTTTCAAATGGCTTGTCTGTAAAGAAAGGTGAGATGTAGGAGATCACAGAAAGTCCAGGGGAAAATAGGTCAATATATACATTGCTATATGGTGAACTAAGCCTTAGGCCGGCAACAATGGAGAGGACCTGACCCTTAGAAACGTACAAGTAAGCTGGAATCTTCAAAAGTTCAAATCTTTATAAGTAAAAAGATTTATTAAAATGAATAACCAAGTGTTTTAATTGACATCAGAAGATGTAAACAATAAACCCTGAGAACATAGATAAATAAAGATATGAGCAGAACTTAATACAACAGAAAACGTATAAAATTCAGGTGATTTAGTAAGTCCAAAGAATCTTCCTTGAAAAGGTTTAAAAGACACACTTTGATTAAGGAAAACAAAAACATAAGTAAAGAATATACAGAAAGGGTCAGGACAATTTTAGAGCAGAGAATACATGAAATGCCAGTAAATTTGATCATTTCTGTCAAGTGGACCATTTCCTAGCTCTAAAGTTTACCAAAACTGACACAAGAGGAAATCATTTAAGGTCATCATGACTGCCCTTGGCATTCTCGAAATGCCCTGGCCTCAGAATGCAGCCTCTGTAGTCCATGGTAACCTGTGGAGAGGGGGCGGGGCTGAGGGAGGTTGGAACACTGCCCTCACTGAGGGAGTGGGTGTGGCCATCTCTGCTGTGACTGAACAAAGGGCAGGGGAGCAGGGGGCCCAGGGCAGGGCCCTCAGAGCCTGGCAGGCCCAGTGGAGTGTCACAAGCATTTAGGCCTAGGCCAAAGGGCCCTTTCATTGTCTGCACAGCTGCCCAAACTCTCACCTTTCCACTCAGGCCGCCCTCTTACTTGAAGTGTGTGTGGAACCTGTCCGCGCAGTACACCTCGCTGCACAGCTAATCATAGGTCTGGGCATCGTAGCTTCCTGCCAGGTGACCGAGGCTCACAGGCAGATGGGTCCCTAGGACACACGCGGAGAGGCTCCTGCCCGGGCCACAGGCCGCCCACTGCCCCTGCCGCAGATCGGGGGCCACAAAGCAGCCCTGTCTGAGTCCCATGCCTCTAGAGGTAGTATTGGACCAACACTTGTAGAAAACGGGGTCCTTGCGGGCCACTCATTGGAGGGACACAAATAAATCTTTGCCGACTTTCTGCTGAAACTTACGAGCGTTCACACCTAAGCCCCTTACACGGTCAGCTCTTTACCTAAACATGAGCTCATGATCTAAATTTACACAATAATGAAGAAAGCAGCTACAAGGGGAGACAATCAGCCAAAACACTCAATACCAGTATTAGATTCCCAAGGCCATCCATCAGATGTAGGAATAATCGGGTGCAAGGCAGAAAATATACATAAAACTGGAACTGACACAAGGCACGAGGATGTTTTCAAAGACTGGTAGGATCTCTAAAACATTTTTAAAGGACATGTCATTGATAAAGCTAAATACACCTAGGTTGTGTAATACAACAGATTAATCATTCAGAAGAGTGAAATTATGCTGTTTTGAAAACTATGGCAGGTCAGATTTTCTGCCTAATTATATAAGAAGATTTCTCTAAAAATTACACATTATTTCAAAGCCTTATTGGCTGTGAAATAAGTTAAGGGTATTTCAAATGACTTGTCTGCAAAGAAAGGTGAGATGTAGGGGATCACAGAAAGTCTAGGGGAAAATAGGTCTATATATACATTGCTATATGGTGAACTAAGCCTTAGGCCGGCAACAATGGAGAGGACCTGAGCCTTAGAAACGTACAAGTAAGCTGGAATCTTCAAAAGTTCAAATCTTTATAAGTAAAAATATTTATTAAAATGAATAACCAAGTGTTTTAATTGACATCAGAAGATGAATACAATAAACCCTGAGAACATAGAAAAAAGTTAAATAAAGATATGAGCAGAACTTAATACAACAGAAAACGTATAAAATTCAGGTGATTTAGTAAGTCCAAAGAATCTTCTTTGAAAAGATTTAAAAGACACACTTTGATTAAGGAAAACAAAAACATAAGTAAAGAATATACAGAAAGAGTCAGAACAATGTTAGAGCAGAGAATATATGAAATGCCAGTAAATTTGAACATTTCTGGAAAGTGGACCATTTCCTAGCTCCTAAAGATTACCAAAACTGACACAAGAGGAAATCATTTAAGGTCATCATGTCTGCCCTTGGCATTCTCGGAACGCCATGGCCTCAGAATGCAGCCTCTGTAGTCCATGGTAACCTGCGGAGAGGGGGCGTGGCTGAGGGAGGTTGGAACACTTCCCTCACTGAGGGAGTGGGTGTGGCCATCTCTGCTGTGACTGAACAAAGGGCAGGGGAGCAGGGGGCCCAGGGCAGGGCCCTCAGAGCCCGGCAGGCCCAGTGGAGTGTCACAAGCATTTAGGCCCAGGCGAAAGGGTGCTTTCTTTGTCTGCACAGCTTCCCAAACTCTCACCTTTCCACTCAGGCCGCCCTCTTACTTGAAGTGTGTGTGGAAGCTGTCCACGCAGTACACCTCGCTGCACAGCTAACCATAGGTCTGGGCATCGTAGCTTCCTGCCAGGTGACCAAGGCTCGCAGGCAGATGGGTCCCTGGGACACACGCGGAGAGGCTCCTGCCCGGGCCACAGGCCGCCCACTGCCCCTGCCTCAGATCGGGGGCCGCAAAGCAGCCCTGTCTGTGTCCCCTGCCTCTAGAGCGAGTATTGGACCGACACTTGTAGAAAACGGGGTCCTTGTGGGCCACTCATTGGAGGGACACAAATAAATCTTGGCCGTCTTTCTTCTGAAACTTACGAGCGTTCACACCTAAGCCTCTTACAAGGTCAGCTGTTTAGCTAAACATGAGCTCATGATCTAAATTTACACAATAATGAAGAAAGCAGCTACAAGGGGAGACAATCAGCCAAAACAATCAATACCAGAATTAGATTCCCAAGGCCATCCATCAGATGTAGGAATAATCGGGTGCAAGGCAGAAAATATACATAAAACTGGAACTGAAACAAGGCACGAGGATGTTTTCAAAGACTGGTAGGATCTCTAAAATATTTTTCAAGGACATGTCATTGATAAAGCTAAATACACAAAGGTTGTGTAATACAACAGATTAATCATTGAGAAGAGTGAAATTATGCTGTTTTGAAAACTATGGCAGGTCAGATTTTCTGCCTAATTATATAAGAAGATTTCTCTAAAAAATACACATTATTTCAAAGACATATTGGCTGTGAAATAAGTTAAGGGTTTTTCAAATGGCTTGTCTGCAAAGAAAGGTGAGATGTAGGAGATCACAGAAAGTCGAGGGGAAAATAGGTCAATATATACATTGCTATATGGTGAACTAAGCCTTAGGCCGGCAACAATGGAGAGGACCTGACGCTTAGAAACGTACAAGTAAGCTGGAATCTTCAAAAGTTCAAATCTTTATAAGTAAAAAGATTTATTAAAATGAATAACCAAGTGTTTTAATTGACATCAGAAGATGTAAACAATAAACCCTGAGAACATAGATAAATAAAGATATGAGCAGAACTTAATACAACAGAAAACGTATAAAATTCAGGTGATTTAGTAAGTCCAAAGAATCTTCCTTGAAAAGGTTTAAAAGACACACTTTGATTAAGGAAAACAAAAACATAAGTAAAGAATATACAGAAAGGGTCAGGACAATGTTAGAGCAGAGAATACATGAAATGCCAGTAAATTTAAACATTTATGTCAAGTGGACCATTTCCTAGCTCTAAAGTTTACCAAAACTGACACAAGAGGAAATCATTTAAGGTCATCATGACTGCCCTTGGCATTCTCGAAACGCCCTGGCCTCAGAATGCAGCCTCTGTAGTCCATGGTAACCTGTGGAGAGGGGGCGGGGCTGAGGGAGGTTGGAACACTGCCCTCACTGAGGGAGTGGGTGTGGCCATCCCTGCTGTGACTGAACAAAGGGCAGGGGAGCAGGGGGCCCAGGGCAGGGCCCTCAGAGCCCGGCAGGCCCAGTGGAGTGTCACAAGCATTTAGGCCCAGGTGAAAGGGTGCTTTCTTTGTCTGCACAGCTGCCCAAACTCTCACCTTTCCACTCAGGCCGCCCTCTTACTTGAAGTGTGTGTGGAAGCTGTCCACGCAGTACACCTCGCTGCACAGCTAACCATAGGTCTGGGCATCGTAGCTTCCTGCCAGGTGACCGAGGCTCACAGGCAGATGGGTCCCTGGGACACACGCAGAGAGGCTCCTGCCCGGACCACAGGCCGCCCACTGCCCCTGCCCCAGATCGGGGGCCGCAAAGCAGCCCTGTCTGAGTCCCCTGCCTCTAGAGGGAGTATTGGACCGACACTTGTAGAAAACGGGGTCCTTGCGGGCCACTCATTGGAGGGACACAAATAAATCTTTGCCGTCTTTCTTCTGAAACTTACGAGCGTTCACACCTAAGCCTCTTACAAGGTCAGCTGTTTAGCTAAACATGAGCTCATGATCTAAATTTACACAATAAAGAAGAAAGCAGCTACAAGGGGAGACAATCAGCCAAAACAATCAATACCATAATTAGATTCCCCAGGCCATCCATCAGATGTAGGAATAATCAGGTGCAAGGCAGAAAATATACATAAAACTGGAACTGAAACAAGGCACGAGGATGTTTTCAAAGACTGGTAGGATCTCTAAAACATTTTTAAAGGACATGTCATTGATAAAGCTAAATACACAAAGGTTGTGTAATACAACAGATTAATCATTGAGAAGAGTGAAATTATGCTGTTTTGAAAACTATGGCAGGTCAGATTTTCTGCCTAATTATATAAGAAGATTTCTCTAAAAAATACACATTATTTCAAAGACTTATTGGCTGTGAAATAAGTTAAGGGTATTTCAAATGGCTTGTCTGCAAAGAAAGGTGAGATGTAGTGGATCACAGAAAGTTGAGGGGAAAATAGGTCAATATATACATTGCTATATGGTGAACTAAGCCTTTGGCCGGCAACAGTGGAGAGGACCTGACCCTTAGAAATGTACAAGTAAGCTGGAATCTTCAAAAGTTCATATCTTTATAAGTAAAAATATTTATTAAAATGAATAACCAAGTGTTTTAATTGACATCAGAAGATGAAAACAATAAACCCTGAGAACATAGAAAAAAGTTAAATAAAGATATGAGCAGAACTTAATACAACAGAAAACGTATAAAATCCAGGTGATTTAGTAAGTCCAAAGAATCTTCTTTGAAATGATTTAAAAGACACACTTTGATTAAGGAAAACAAAAACATAAGTAAAGAATATACAGAAAGAGTCAGGACAATGTTAGAGCAGAGAATATATGAAATGCCAGTAAATTTGAACATTTCTGGAAAGTGGACCATTTCCTAGCTCCTAAAGTTTACCAAAACTGACACAAGAGGAAATCATTTAAGGTCATCATGTCTGCCCTTGGCATTCCCGGAACGCCCTGGCCTCAGAATGCAGCCTCTGTAGTCCATGGTAACCTGCGGAGAGGGGGCGGGGCTGAGGGAGGTTGGAACACTTCCCTCACTGAGGGAGTGGGTGTGGCCATCTCTGCTGTGACTGAACAAAGGGCAGGGGAGCAGGGGGCCCAGGGCAGGGCCCTCAGAGACCGGCAGGCCCAGTGGAGTGTCACAAGCATTTAGGCCCAGGCGAAAGGGTGCTTTCTTTGTCTGCACAGCTTCCAAAACTCTCACCTTTCCACTCAGGCCGCCCTCTTACTTGAAGTGTGTGTGGAAGCTGTCCACGCAGTACACCTCGCTGCACAGCTAACCATAGGTCTGGGCATCGTACCTTCCTGCCAGGTGACCGAGGCTCGCAGGCAGATGGGCCCCTGGGACACACGCGGAGAGGCTCCTGCCCGGGCCACAGGCCGCCCACTACCCCTGCCTCAGATCGGGGGCCGCAAAGCAGCCCTGTCTGAGTCCCTTGCCTCTAGAGGGAGTATTGGACCGACACTTGTAGAAAACGGGGTCCTTGCGGGCCACTCATTGGAGGGACACAAATAAATCTTTGCCGTCTTTCTTCTGAAACTTACGAGCGTTCACACCTAAGCCTCTTACAAGGTCAGCTGTTTAGCTAAACATGAGCTCATGATCGAAATTTACACAATAATGAAGAAAGCAGCTACAAGGGGAGAAATTCAGCCAAAACAATCAATACCAGAATTAGATTCCCAAGGCCATCCATCAGATGTAGGAATAATCGGGTGCAAGGCAGAAAATATACATAAAACTGGAACTGAAACAAGGCACGAGGATGTTTTCAAAGACTGGTAGGATCTCTAAAACATTTTTAAAGGACATGTTATTGATAAAGCTAAATACACAAAGGTTGTGTAATACAACAGATTAATCATTGAGAATAGTGAAATTATGCTGTTTTGAAAACTATGGCAGGTCAGATTTTCTGCCTAATTATATAAGAAGATTTCTCTAAAAAGTACACGTTATTTCAAAGCCTTATGGGCTGTGAAATAAGTTAAGGGTATTTCAAATGGCTTGTCTGCAAAGAAAGGTGAGATGTAGTGGATCACAGAAAGTCGAGGGGAAAATAGGTCAATATATACATTGCTATATGGTGAACTAAGCCTTTGGCCGGCAACAGTGGAGAGGACCTGACCCTTAGAAACGTACAAGTAAGCTGGAATCTTCAAAAGTTCAAATCTTTATAAGTAAAAAGATTCATTAAAATGAATAACCAAGTGTTTTAATTGACATCAGAAGATGTAAACAATAAACCCTGAGAACATAGATAAATAAAGATATGAGCAGAACTTAATACAACAGAAAACGTATAAAATTCAGGTGATTTAGTAAGTCCAAAGAATCTTCTTTGAAAAGATTTAAAAGACACACTTTGATTAAGGAAAACAAAAACATAAGTAAAGAATATACAGAAAGAGTCAGGACAATGTTAGAGCAGACAATATATGAAATGCCAGTAAGTTTGAACATTTCTGTCAAGTGGACCATTTCCTAGCTCCTAAAGTTTACCAAAACTGACACAAGAGGAAATCATTTAAGGTCATCATATCTGCCCTTGGCATTCTCGGAACGCCCTGGCCTCAGAATGCAGCCCCTGTAGTCCATGGTAATCTGTGGAGAGGGGGCGGGGCTGAGGGAGGTTGGAACACTGCCCTCACTGAGGGAGTGGGTGTGGCCATCTCTGCTGTGACTGAACAAAGGGCAGGGGAGCAGGGGGCCCAGGGCAGGGCCCTCAGAGCCCGGCAGGCCCAGTGGAGTGTCACAAGCATTTAGGCCCAGGTGAAAGGGTGCTTTCTTTGTCTGCACAGCTGCCCAAACTCTCACCTTTCCACTCAGGCCGCCCTCTTACTTGAAGTGTGTGTGGAACCTGTCCGCGCAGTACACCTCGCTGCACAGCTAAGCATAGGTCTTGGCATCGTAGCTTCCTGCCAGGTGACCGAGGCTCACAGGCAGATGGGACCCTGGGACACACGTGGAGGGGCTCCTGCCCGAGCCACAGGCCGCCCACTGCCCCTGCCTCAGATCGGGGGCCGCAAAGCAGCCCTGTCTGAGTCCCCTGCCTCTAGAGGGAGTATTGGACCGACACTTGTAGAAAACGGGGTCCTTGCGGGTCACTCATTGGAGGGACACAAATAAATCTTTGCCGTCTTTCTTCTGAAACTTACGAGCGTTCACACCTAAGCCTCTTACAAGGTCAGATGTTTAGCTAACCATGAGCTCATGATCTAAATTTACACAATAATGAAGAAAGCAGCTACAAGAGGAGACAATCAGCCAAAACAATCAATACCAGAATTAGATTCCCAAGGCCATCCATCAGATGTAGGAATAATCGGGTGCAAGGCAGAAAATATACATAAAACTGGAACTGAAACAAGGCACAAGGATGTTTTCAAAGACTGGTAGGATCTCTAAAACATTTTTAAAGGACATGTCCTTGATAAAGCTAAATACACAAAGGTTGTGTAATACAACAGATTAATCATTGATAAGAGTGAAATTATGCTGTTTTGAAAACTATGGCAGGTCAGATTTTCTGCCTAATTATATAAGAAGATTTCTCTAAAAATTACACATTATTTCAAAGCCTTATTGGCTGTGAAATAAGTTAAGGGTATTTCAAATGGCTTGTCTTCAAAGAAAGGTGAGATGTAGTGGATCACAGAAAGTCGAGGGGAAAATAGGTCAATATATACATTGCTATATGGTGAACTAAGCCTTAGGCCGGCAACAATGGAGAGGACCTGACCCTTAGAAACGTACAAGTAAGCTGGAATCTTCAAAAGTTCAAATCTTTATAAGTAAAAATATTTATTAAAATGAATAACCAAGTGTTTTAATTGACATCAGAAGATGAAAACAATAAACCCTGAGAACATAGAAAAAAGTTAAATAAAGATATGAGCAGAACTTAATACAACAGAAAACGTATAAAATCCAGGTGATTTAGAAAGTCCAAAGAATCTTCTTTGAAATGATTTAAAAGACACACTTTGATTAAGGAAAACAAAAACATAAGTAAAGAATATACAGAAAGAGTCAGGACAATGTTAGAGCAGAGAATATATGAAATGCCAGTAAATTTGAACATTTCTGTCAAGTGGACCATTTCCTAGCTCCTAAAGTTTACCAAAACTGACACAAGAGGAAATCATTTAAGGTCATCATGTCTGCCCTTGGCATTCTCGGAACGCCCTGGCCTCAGAATGCAGCCTCTGTAGTCCATGGTAACCTGCAGAGAGGGGGCGGGGCTGAGGGAGGTTGGAAAACTGCCCTCACTGAGGGAGTGGGTGTGGCCATCTCTGCTGTGACTGAACAAAGTGCAGGGGAGCAGGGGCCCCAGGGCAGGACCCTCAGACACCGGCAGGCCCAGTGGAGTGTCACAAGCATTTAGGCCCAGGCCAAAGGGCGCTTTCTTTGTCTGCACAGCTGCCCAAACTCTCACCTTTCCACTCAGGCCGCCCTCTTACTTGAAGTGTGTGTGGAACCTGTCCGCGCAGTACACCTCGCTGCACAGCTAACCATAGGTCTGGGCATCGTAGCTTCCTGCCAGGTGACCGAGTCTCGCAGGCAGATGGGTCCCTGGGACACAGGCGGAGAGGCTCCTGCCCGGGCCACAGGACGCCCACTGCCCCTGCCTCAGATCGGGGGCCGCAAAGCAGCCCTGTCTGAGTCCCCTGCCTCTAGAGGGAGTATTGGACCGACACTTGTAGAAAACGGGGTCCTTGCCTGTCACTCATTGGGGGACACAAATAAATCTTTGCCGACTTTCTGCTGAAACTTACGAGCGTTCACACCTAAGCCTCTTACAAGGTCAGCTGTTTAGCTAAACATGAGCTCATGATCTAAATTTACACAATAATGAAGAAAGCAGCTACAAGGGGAGACAATCAGCCAAAACAATCAATACCCGTATTAGATTCCCAAGGCCATCCATCAGATGTAGGAATAATCGGGTGCAAGGCCGAAAATATACATAAAACTGGAACTGAAACAAGGCACAAGGATGATGTCAAAGACTGGTAGGATCTCTAAAACATTTTTAAAGGACATGTCATTGATAAAGCTAAATACACAAAGGTTGTGTAATACAACAGATTAATCATTGAGAAGAGTGAAATTATGCTGTTTTGAAAACTAAAGCAGGTCAGATTTTCTGCCTAATTATATAAGAAGATTTCTCTAAAAAATACGCATTATTTCAAAGACATATTGGCTGTGAAATAAGTTAAGGGTTTTTCCAATGGCTTGTCTGCAAAGAAAGGTGAGATATAGGAGATCACACAAAGTCGAGGGGAAAATAGGTCAATATATACATTGCTATATGGTGAACTAAGCCTTAGGCCGGCAACAATGGAGAGGACCTGACCCTTAGAAACGTACAAGTAAGCTGGAATCTTCAAAAGTTCAAATCTTTATAAGTAAAAAGATTTATTAAAATGAATAACCAAGTGTTTTAATTGACATCAGAAGATGTAAACAATAAACCCTGAGAACATAGATAAAGATATGAGCAGAACTTAATACAACAGAAAATGTTTAAAATTCAGGTGATTTAGTAAGTCCAAAGAATCTTCTTTGAAAAGGTTTAAAAGACACACTTTGATTAAGGAAAACAAAAACATAAGTAAAGAATATACAGAAAGAGTCAGGACAATGTTAGAGCAGAGAATATATGAAATGCCAGTAAATTGGAACATTTCTGTCAAGTGGACCATTTCCTAGCTCCTAAAGTTTACCAAAACTGACACAAGAGGAAATCATTTAAGGTCATCATGTCTGCCCTTGGCATTCTTGGAACGCCCTGGCCTCAGAATGCAGCCTCTGTAGTCCATGGTAACCTGCGGAGAGGGGGCGGGGCTGAGGGAGTTTGGAACACTGCCCTCACAGAGGGAGTGGGTGTGGCCATCTCTGCTGTGACTGAACAAAGGGCAGTGGAGCAGGGGGCCCAAGGCAGGGCCCTCAGAGCCCGGCAGGCCCAGTGGAGTGTCACAAGCATTTAGGCCCAGGCCAAAGGGCGCTTTCTTTGTCTGCACAGCTGCCCAAACTCTCACCTTTCCACTCACGCAGCCCTCTTACTTGAAGTGTGTGTGGAACCTGTCCGCGCAGTACACCTCGCTGCACAGCTAAGCATAGGTCTGGGCATCGTAGCTTCCTGCCAGGTGACCGAGGCTCACAGGGAGATGGGTCCCTGGGAAACAAGCGGAGAGGCTCCTGCCCGGGCCACAGGCCGCCCACTGCCCCTGCCCCAGATCGGAGGCGGCAAAGCAGCCCTGTCTGAGTCCCCTGCCTCTAGAGGGAGTATTGGACCAACACTTGTAGACAACGGGGTCCTTGCGGGCCACTCATTGGAGGGACACAAATAAATCTTTGCCGACTTTCTGCTGAAACTTGCGAGCGTTCACACCTAAACCTCTTACAAGGTCAGCTGTTTAGCTAAACATGAGCTCATGATCTAAATTTACACAATATTGAAGAAAGCAGCTACAAGGGGAGACAATCAGCCAAAACCATCAATACCAGAATTAGATTCCCAAGGCCATCCATCAGATGAAGGAATAATCGGGTGCAAGGCAGAAAATATACATAAAACGAACTGAAACAAGGCACAAGGATGTTTTCAAAGACTGGTAGGATCTCTAAAACATTTTTCAAGGACATGTCATTGATAAAGCTAAATACTCCAAGGTTGTGTAATACAACAGATTAATCATTGAGAAGAGTGAAATTATGCTGTTTTGAAAACTATGGCAGGTCAGATTTTCTGCCTAATTATATAAGAAGATTTCTCTAAAGAATACACATTATTTCAAAGACTCATTGGCTGTGAAATAAGTTAAGGGTATTTCAAATGGCTTGTCTGCAAAGAAAGGTGAGATGTAGGGAATCACAGAAAGTCGAGGGGAAAATAGGTCAATATATACATTGCTATATGGTGAACTAAGCCTTAGGCCGGCAACAATGGAGAGGACCTGACGCTTAGAAACGTACAAGTAAGCTGGAATCTTCAAAAGTTCAAATCTTTATAAGTAAAAAGATTCATTAAAATGAATAACCAAGTGTTTTAATTGACATCAGAAGATGTAAACAATAAACCCTGAGAACATAGATAAATAAAGATATAAGCAGAACTTAATACAACAGAAAATGTATAAAATTCAGGTGATTTAGTAAGTCCAAAGAATCTTCTTTGAAAAGATTTAAAAGACACACTTTGATTAAGGAAAACAAAAACATAAGTCAAGAATATACAGAAAGAGTCAGAACAATGTTAGAGCAGAGAATATATGAAATGCCAGTAAATTTGAACATTTCTGGAAAGTGGACCATTTCCTAGCTCCTAAAGTTTACCAAAACTGACACAAGAGGAAATCATTTAAGGTCATCATGTCTGCCCTTGGCATTGTCGAAACGCCCTGGCCTCAGAATGCAGCCTCTGTAGTCCATGGTAACCTGCGGAGAGGGGGCGGGGCTGAGGGAGGTTGGAACACTTCCCTCACTGAGGGAGTGGGTGTGGCCATCTCTGCTGTGACTGAACAAAGGGCAGGGGAGCAGGGGGCCCAGGGCAGGGCCCTCAGAGACCGGCAGGCCCAGTGGAGTGTCACAAGCATTTAGGCCCAGGCGAAAGGGTGCTTTCTTTGTCTGCACAGCTTCCAAAACTCTCACCTTTCCACTCAGGCCGCCCTCTTACTTGAAGTGTGTGTGGAAGCTGTCCACGCAGTACACCTCGCTGCACAGCTAACCATAGGTCTGGGCATCGTACCTTCCTGCCAGGTGACCGAGGCTCGCAGGCAGATGGGCCCCTGGGACACACGCGGAGAGGCTCCTGCCCGGGCCACAGGCCGCCCACTACCCCTGCCTCAGATCGGGGGCCGCAAAGCAGCCCTGTCTGAGTCCCTTGCCTCTAGAGGGAGTATTGGACCGACACTTGTAGAAAACGGGGTCCTTGCGGGCCACTCATTGGAGGGACACAAATAAATCTTTGCCGTCTTTCTTCTGAAACTTACGAGCGTTCACACCTAAGCCTCTTACAAGGTCAGCTGTTTAGCTAAACATGAGCTCATGATCGAAATTTACACAATAATGAAGAAAGCAGCTACAAGGGGAGAAATTCAGCCAAAACAATCAATACCAGAATTAGATTCCCAAGGCCATCCATCAGATGTAGGAATAATCGGGTGCAAGGCAGAAAATATACATAAAACTGGAACTGAAACAAGGCACGAGGATGTTTTCAAAGACTGGTAGGATCTCTAAAACATTTTTAAAGGACATGTTATTGATAAAGCTAAATACACAAAGGTTGTGTAATACAACAGATTAATCATTGAGAATAGTGAAATTATGCTGTTTTGAAAACTATGGCAGGTCAGATTTTCTGCCTAATTATATAAGAAGATTTCTCTAAAAAGTACACGTTATTTCAAAGCCTTATGGGCTGTGAAATAAGTTAAGGGTATTTCAAATGGCTTGTCTGCAAAGAAAGGTGAGATGTAGTGGATCACAGAAAGTCGAGGGGAAAATAGGTCAATATATACATTGCTATATGGTGAACTAAGCCTTTGGCCGGCAACAGTGGAGAGGACCTGACCCTTAGAAACGTACAAGTAAGCTGGAATCTTCAAAAGTTCAAATCTTTATAAGTAAAAAGATTCATTAAAATGAATAACCAAGTGTTTTAATTGACATCAGAAGATGTAAACAATAAACCCTGAGAACATAGATAAATAAAGATATGAGCAGAACTTAATACAACAGAAAACGTATAAAATCCAGGTGATTTAGAAAGTCCAAAGAATCTTCTTTGAAATGATTTAAAAGACACACTTTGATTAAGGAAAACAAAAACATAAGTAAAGAATATACAGAAAGAGTCAGGACAATGTTAGAGCAGAGAATATATGAAATGCCAGTAAATTTGAACATTTCTGTCAAGTGGACCATTTCCTAGCTCCTAAAGTTTACCAAAACTGACACAAGAGGAAATCATTTAAGGTCATCATGTCTGCCCTTGGCATTCTCGGAACGCCCTGGCCTCAGAATGCAGCCTCTGTAGTCCATGGTAACCTGCAGAGAGGGGGCGGGGCTGAGGGAGGTTGGAAAACTGCCCTCACTGAGGGAGTGGGTGTGGCCATCTCTGCTGTGACTGAACAAAGTGCAGGGGAGCAGGGGCCCCAGGGCAGGACCCTCAGACACCGGCAGGCCCAGTGGAGTGTCACAAGCATTTAGGCCCAGGCCAAAGGGCGCTTTCTTTGTCTGCACAGCTGCCCAAACTCTCACCTTTCCACTCAGGCCGCCCTCTTACTTGAAGTGTGTGTGGAACCTGTCCGCGCAGTACACCTCGCTGCACAGCTAACCATAGGTCTGGGCATCGTAGCTTCCTGCCAGGTGACCGAGTCTCGCAGGCAGATGGGTCCCTGGGACACAGGCGGAGAGGCTCCTGCCCGGGCCACAGGACGCCCACTGCCCCTGCCTCAGATCGGGGGCCGCAAAGCAGCCCTGTCTGAGTCCCCTGCCTCTAGAGGGAGTATTGGACCGACACTTGTAGAAAACGGGGTCCTTGCCTGTCACTCATTGGGGGACACAAATAAATCTTTGCCGACTTTCTGCTAAAACTTACGAGCGTTCACACCTAAGCCTCTTACAAGGTCAGCTGTTTAGCTAAACATGAGCTCATGATCTAAATTTACACAATAATGAAGAAAGCAGCTACAAGGGGAGACAATCAGCCAAAACAATCAATACCCGTATTAGATTCCCAAGGCCATCCATCAGATGTAGGAATAATCGGGTGCAAGGCCGAAAATATACATAAAACTGGAACTGAAACAAGGCACAAGGATGATGTCAAAGACTGGTAGGATCTCTAAAACATTTTTAAAGGACATGTCATTGATAAAGCTAAATACACAAAGGTTGTGTAATACAACAGATTAATCATTGAGAAGAGTGAAATTATGCTGTTTTGAAAACTAAAGCAGGTCAGATTTTCTGCCTAATTATATAAGAAGATTTCTCTAAAAAATACGCATTATTTCAAAGACATATTGGCTGTGAAATAAGTTAAGGGTTTTTCCAATGGCTTGTCTGCAAAGAAAGGTGAGATATAGGAGATCACACAAAGTCGAGGGGAAAATAGGTCAATATATACATTGCTATATGGTGAACTAAGCCTTAGGCCGGCAACAATGGAGAGGACCTGACCCTTAGAAACGTACAAGTAAGCTGGAATCTTCAAAAGTTCAAATCTTTATAAGTAAAAAGATTTATTAAAATGAATAACCAAGTGTTTTAATTGACATCAGAAGATGTAAACAATAAACCCTGAGAACATAGATAAAGATATGAGCAGAACTTAATACAACAGAAAATGTTTAAAATTCAGGTGATTTAGTAAGTCCAAAGAATCTTCTTTGAAAAGGTTTAAAAGACACACTTTGATTAAGGAAAACAAAAACATAAGTAAAGAATATACAGAAAGAGTCAGGACAATGTTAGAGCAGAGAATATATGAAATGCCAGTAAATTGGAACATTTCTGTCAAGTGGACCATTTCCTAGCTCCTAAAGTTTACCAAAACTGACACAAGAGGAAATCATTTAAGGTCATCATGTCTGCCCTTGGCATTCTTGGAACGCCCTGGCCTCAGAATGCAGCCTCTGTAGTCCATGGTAACCTGCGGAGAGGGGGCGGGGCTGAGGGAGTTTGGAACACTGCCCTCACAGAGGGAGTGGGTGTGGCCATCTCTGCTGTGACTGAACAAAGGGCAGTGGAGCAGGGGGCCCAAGGCAGGGCCCTCAGAGCCCGGCAGGCCCAGTGGAGTGTCACAAGCATTTAGGCCCAGGCCAAAGGGCGCTTTCTTTGTCTGCACAGCTGCCCAAACTCTCACCTTTCCACTCACGCAGCCCTCTTACTTGAAGTGTGTGTGGAACCTGTCCGCGCAGTACACCTCGCTGCACAGCTAAGCATAGGTCTGGGCATCGTAGCTTCCTGCCAGGTGACCGAGGCTCACAGGGAGATGGGTCCCTGGGAAACAAGCGGAGAGGCTCCTGCCCGGGCCACAGGCCGCCCACTGCCCCTGCCCCAGATCGGAGGCGGCAAAGCAGCCCTGTCTGAGTCCCCTGCCTCTAGAGGGAGTATTGGACCAACACTTGTAGACAACGGGGTCCTTGCGGGCCACTCATTGGAGGGACACAAATAAATCTTTGCCGACTTTCTGCTGAAACTTGCGAGCGTTCACACCTAAACCTCTTACAAGGTCAGCTGTTTAGCTAAACATGAGCTCATGATCTAAATTTACACAATATTGAAGAAAGCAGCTACAAGGGGAGACAATCAGCCAAAACCATCAATACCAGAATTAGATTCCCAAGGCCATCCATCAGATGAAGGAATAATCGGGTGCAAGGCAGAAAATATACATAAAACGAACTGAAACAAGGCACAAGGATGTTTTCAAAGACTGGTAGGATCTCTAAAACATTTTTCAAGGACATGTCATTGATAAAGCTAAATACTCCAAGGTTGTGTAATACAACAGATTAATCATTGAGAAGAGTGAAATTATGCTGTTTTGAAAACTATGGCAGGTCAGATTTTCTGCCTAATTATATAAGAAGATTTCTCTAAAGAATACACATTATTTCAAAGACTCATTGGCTGTGAAATAAGTTAAGGGTATTTCAAATGGCTTGTCTGCAAAGAAAGGTGAGATGTAGGGAATCACAGAAAGTCGAGGGGAAAATAGGTCAATATATACATTGCTATATGGTGAACTAAGCCTTAGGCCGGCAACAATGGAGAGGACCTGACGCTTAGAAACGTACAAGTAAGCTGGAATCTTCAAAAGTTCAAATCTTTATAAGTAAAAATATTTATTAAAATGAATAACCAAGTGTTTTAATTGACATCAGAAGATGCAAACAATAAACCCTGAGAACATAGATAAATAAAGATATGAGCAGAACTTAATACAACAGAAAACGTATAAAATTCAGGTGATTTAGTAAGTCCTAAGAATCTTCCTTGAAAAGGTTTAAAAGACACACTTTGATTAAGGAAAACAAAAACATAAGTAAAGAATATACAGAAAGGGTCAGGACAATGTTAGAGCAGAGAATACATGAAATGCCAGTAAATTTGATCATTTCTGTCAAGTGGACCATTTCCTAGCTCTAAAGTTTACCAAAACTGACACAAGAGGATATCATTTAAGGTCATCATGACTGCCCTTGGCATTCTCGAAACGCCCTCGCCTCAGAATGCAGCCTCTGTAGTCCATGGTAACCTGTGGAGAGGGGGCGGGGCTGAGGGAGGTTGGAAAACTGCCCTCACAGAGGGAGTGGGTGTGCCCATCTCTGCTGTGACTGAACAAATGGCAGGGAAGCAGGGGCCCCAGGGCAGGGCCCTCAGAGCCCGGCAGGCCCAGTGGAGTGTCACAAGCATTTAGGCCCAGGTGAAAGGGCGCTTTCTTTTTCTGCACATCTGCGCAAACTCTCACCTTTCCACTCAGGCCGCCCTCTTACTTGAAGTGTGTGTGGAACCTGTCCGCGCAGTACACCGCGCTGCACAGCTAAGCATAGGTCTGGGCATCGTAGCTTCCTGCCAGTTGACCGAGGCTCGCAGGCAGATGGGCCCCTGGGACACACGCGGAGAGGCTCCTGCCCGGGCCACAGGCCGCCCACTGCCCCTGCCTCAGATCGGGGGCCGCAAAGCAGCCCTGTCTGAGTCCCCTGCCTCTAGAGGGAGTATTGGACCGACACTTGTAGAAAACGGGGTCCTTGCGGGCCACTCATTGGAGGGACACAAATAAATCTTTGCCGTCTTTCTTCTGAAACTTACGAGCGTTCACACCTAAGCCTCTTAGAAGGTCAGCTGTTTAGCTAAACATGAGCTCATGATCGAAATTTACACAATAATGAAGAAAGCAGCTACAAGGGGAGAAAATCAGCCAAAACAATCAATACCAGAATTAGATTCCCAAGGCCATCCATCAGATGTAGGAATAATCGGGTGCAAGGCAGAAAATATACATAAAACTGGAACTGAAACAAGGCACGAGGATGTTTTCAAAGACTGGTAGGATCTCTAAAACATTTTTAAAGGACATGTCATTGATAAAGCTAAATACACAAAGGTTGTGTAATACAACAGATTAATCATTGAGAATAGTGAAATTATGCTGTTTTGAAAACTATGGCAGGTCAGATTTTCTGCCTAATTATATAAGAAGATTTCTCTAAAAAGTACACGTTATTTCAAAGCCTTATGGGCTGTGAAATAAGTTAAGGGTATTTCAAATGGCTTGTCTGCAAAGAAAGGTGAGATGTAGTGGATCACAGAAAGTCGAGGGGAAAATAGGTCAATATATACATTGCTATATGGTGAACTAAGCCTTTGGCCGGCAACAGTGGAGAGGACCTGACCCTTAGAAACGTACAAGTAAGCTGGAATCTTCAAAAGTTCAAATCTTTATAAGTAAAAAGATTCATTAAAATGAATAACCAAGTGTTTTAATTGACATCAGAAGATGTAAACAATAAACCCTGAGAACATAGATAAATAAAGATATGAGCAGAACTTAATACAACAGAAAACGTATAAAATTCAGGTGATTTAGTAAGTCCAAAGAATCTTCTTTGAAAAGATTTAAAAGACACACTTTGATTAAGGAAAACAAAAACATAAGTAAAGAATATACAGAAAGAGTCAGGACAATGTTAGAGCAGACAATATATGAAATGCCAGTAAGTTTGAACATTTCTGTCAAGTGGACCATTTCCTAGCTCCTAAAGTTTACCAAAACTGACACAAGAGGAAATCATTTAAGGTCATCATATCTGCCCTTGGCATTCTCGGAACGCCCTGGCCTCAGAATGCAGCCTCTGTAGTCCATGGTAATCTGTGGAGAGGGGGCGGGGCTGAGGGAGGTTGGAACACTGCCCTCACTGAGGGAGTGGGTGTGGCCATCTCTGCTGTGACTGAACAAAGGGCAGGGGAGCAGGGGGCCCAGGGCAGGGCCCTCAGAGCCCGGCAGGCCCAGTGGAGTGTCACAAGCATTTAGGCCCAGGACAAAGGGCGCTTTCTTTGTCTGCACAGCTGCCCAAACTCTCAACTTTCCACTCAGGCAGCCCTCTTACTTGAAGTGTGTGTGGAACCTGTCCGCGCAGTACACCTCGCTGCACAGCTAAGCATAGGTCTGGGCATCGTAGCTTCCTGCCAGGTGACCGAGGCTCACAGGCAGATGGGTCCCTGGGACACACGTGGAGGGGCTCCTGCCCGAGCCACAGGCCGCCCACTGCCCCTGCCTCAGATCGGGGGCCGCAAAGCAGCCCTGTCTGAGTCCCCTGCCTCTAGAGGGAGTATTGGACCGACACTTGTAGAAAACGGGGTCCTTGCGGGCCACTCATTGGAGGGACACAAATAAATCTTTGCCGTCTTTCTTCTGAAACTTACGAGCGTTCACACCTAAGCCTCTTACAAGGTCAGATGTTTAGCTAACCATGAGCTCATGATCTAAATTTACACAATAATGAAGAAAGCAGCTACAAGAGGAGACAATCAGCCAAAACAATCAATACCAGAATTAGATTCCCAAGGCCATCCATCAGATGTAGGAATAATCGGGTGCAAGGCAGAAAATATACATAAAACTGGAACTGAAACAAGGCACAAGGATGTTTTCAAAGATTGGTAGGATCTCTAAAACATTTTTAAAGGACATGTCCTTGATAAAGCTAAATACACAAAGGTTGTGTAATACAACAGATTAATCATTGAGAAGAGTGAAATTATGCTGTTTTGAAAACTATGGCAGGTCAGATTTTCTGCCTAATTATATAAGAAGATTTCACTAAAAATTACACCTTATTTCAAAGCCTTATTGGCTGTGAAATAAGTTAAGGGTATTTCAAATGGCTTGTCTTCAAAGAAAGATGAGATGTAGGGGATCACAGAAAGTCGAGGGGAACATAGGTCAATATATACATTGCTATATGGTGAACTAAGCGTTAGGCCGGCAACAATGGAGAGGACCTGACCCTTAGAAACGTACAAGTAAGCTGGAATCTTCAAAAGTACAAATCTTTATAAGTAAAAATATTTATTAAAATGAATAACCAAGTGTTTTAATTGACATCAGAAGATGAAAACAATAAACCCTGAGAACATAGAAAAAAGTTAAATAAAGATATGAGCAGAACTTAATACAACAGAAAACGTATAAAATCCAGGTGATTTAGAAAGTCCAAAGAATCTTCTTTGAAATGATTTAAAAGACACACTTTGATTAAGGAAAACAAAAACATAAGTAAAGAATATACAGAAAGAGTCAGGACAATGTTAGAGCAGAGAATATATGAAATGCCAGTAAATTTGAACATTTCTGTCAAGTGGACCATTTCCTAGCTCCTAAAGTTTACCAAAACTGACACAAGAGGAAATCATTTAAGGTCATCATGTCTGCCCTTGGCATTCTCGGAACGCCCAGGCCCCAGAATGCAGCCTCTGTAGTCCATGGTAACCTGCAGAGAGGGGGCGGGGCTGAGGCAGGTTGGAAAACTGCCCTCACTGAGGGAGTGGGTGTGGCCATCTCTGCTGTGACTGAACAAAGGGCAGGGGAGCAGGGGCCCCAGGGCAGGGCCCTCAGAGCCCGGCAGGCCCAGTGGAGTGTCACAAGAATTTAGGCCCAGGCCAAAGGGCGCTTTCTTTGTCTGCACAGCTGCCCAAACTCTCACCTTTCCACTCAGGCCGCCCTCTTACTTGAAGTGTGTGTGGAACCTGTCCGCGCAGTACACCTCGCTGCACAGCTAACCATAGGTCTGGGCATCGTAGCTTCCTGCCAGGTGACCGAGTCTCGCAGGCAGATGGGTCCCTGGGACACAGGCGGAGAGGCTCCTGCCCGGGCCACAGGACGCCCACTGCCCCTGCCTCAGATCGGGGGCCGCAAAGCAGCCCTGTCTGAGTCCCCTGCCTCTAGAGGGAGTATTGGACCGACACTTGTAGAAAACGGGGTCCTTGCCTGTCACTCATTGGGGGACACAAATAAATCTTTGCCGACTTTCTGCTGAAACTTACAAGCGTTCACACCTAAGCCTCTTACAAGGTCAGCTGTTTAGCTAAACATGAGCTCATGATCTAAATTTACACAATAATGAAGAAAACAGCTACAAGGGGAGACAATCAGCCAAAACAATCAATACCCGTATTAGATTCCCAAGGCCATCCATCAGATGTAGGAATAATCGGGTGCAAGGCCGAAAATATACATAAAACTGGAACTGAAACAAGGCACAAGGATGATGTCAAAGACTGGTAGGATCTCTAAAACGTTTTTAAAGGACATGTCATTGATAAAGCTAAATACACAAAGGTTGTGTAATACAACAGATTAATCATTGAGAAGAGTGAAATTATGCTGTTTTGAAAACTAAAGCAGGTCAGATTTTCTGCCTAATTATATAAGAAGATTTCTCTAAAAAATACACATTATTTCAAAGACATATTGGCTGTGAAATAAGTTAAGGGTTTTTCCAATGGCTTGTCTGCAAAGAAAGGTGAGATATAGGAGATCACACAAAGTCGAGGGGAAAATAGGTCAATATATACATTGCTATATGGTGAACTAAGCCTTAGGCCGGCAACAATGGAGAGGACCTGACCCTTAGAAACGTACAAGTAAGCTGGAATCTTCAAAAGTTCAAATCTTTATAAGTAAAAAGATTTATTAAAATGAATAACCAAGTGTTTTAATTGACATCAGAAGATGTAAACAATAAACCCTGAGAACATAGATAAATAAAGATATGAGCAGAACTTAATACAACAGAAAACGTATAAAATTCAGGTGATTTAGTAAGTCCAAAGAATCTTCCTTGAAAAGGTTTAAAAGACACACTTTGATTAAGGAAAACCAAAACATAAGTAAAGAATATACAGAAAGGGTCAGGACAATGTTAGAGCAGAGAATACATGAAATGCCAGTAAATTTGATCATTTCTGTCAAGTGGACCATTTCCTAGCTCTAAAGTTTACCAAAACTGACACAAGAGGAAATCATTTAAGGTCATCATGACTGCCCTTGGCATTCTCGAAACGCCCTGGCCTCAGAATGCAGCCTCTGTAGTCCATGGTAACCTGTGTAGAGGGGGCGGGGCTGAGGGAGGTTGGAACACTGCCCTCACTGAGGGAGTGGGTGTGGCCATCTCTGCTGTGACTGAACAAAGGGCAGGGGAGCAGGGGGCCCAGGGCAGGGCCCTCAGAGACCAGCAGGCCCAGTGGAGTGTCACAAGCATTTAGGCCCAGGCCAAAGGGCCCTTTCTTTGTCTGCACAGCTGCCCAAACTCTCACCTTTCCACTCAGGCCGCCCTCTTACTTTAAGTGTGTGTGGAACCTGTCCGCGCAGTACACCTCGCTGCACAGCTAATCATAGGTCTGGGCATCGTAGCTTCCTGCCAGGTGACTGAGGCTCGCAGGCAGATGGGTCCCTGGGACACACGCGGAGAGGCTCCTGCCCGGGCCACAGGCCGCCCACTGCCCCTGCCCCAGATCGGGGGCGGCAAAGCAACCCTGTCTGAATCCCCTGCCTCTAGAGGGAGTATTGGACCAACACTTGTAGAAAACGGGGTCCTTGCGGGCCTCTCATTGGAGGGACACAAATAAATCTTTGCCGACTTTCTGCTTAAACTTACGAGCGTTCACACCTAAGCCTCTTACAAGGTCAGCTGTTTAGCTAAACATGAGCTCATGTTCTAAATTTACACAATAATGAAGAAAGCAGCTACAAGGGGAGACAATCAGCCAAAACAATCAATACCAGAATTAGATTCCCAAGGCCATCCATCACATGTAGGAATAATCGGGTGCAAGGCAGAAAATATACATAAAACTGGAACTGAAACAAGGCACGAGGATGTTTTCAAAGACTGGTAGGATCTCTAAAACATTTTTAAAGGACATGTCATTGATAAAGCTAAATACACCTAGGTTGTGTAATACAACAGATTAATCATTGTGAAGAGTAAAATTATGCTGTTTTGAAAACTATGGCAGGTCAGATTTTCTGCCTAATTATAGAAGAAGATTTCTCTAAAAAATACACATTATTTCAAAGCCTTATTAGCTGTGAAATAAGTTAAGGGTATTTCAAATGACTTGTCTGCAAAGAAAGGTGAGATGTAGGGGATCACAGAAAGTCTAGGGGAAAATAGGTCTATATATACATTGCTATATGGTGAACTAAGCCTTAGGCCGGCAACAATGGAGAGGACCTGACCCTTAGAAACGTACAAGTAAGCTGGAATCTTCAAAAGTTCAAATCTTTATAAGTAAAAAGATTTATTAAAATGAATAACCAAGTGTTTTAATTGACATCAGAAGATGAAAACAATAAACCCTGAGAACATAGAAAAAAGTTAAATAAAGATATGAGCAGAACTTAATACAACAGAAAACGTATAAAATCCAGGTGATTTAGTAAGTCCAAAGAATCTTCTTTGAAAAGATTTAAAAGACACACTTTGATTAAGGAAAACAAAAACATAAGTAAAGAATATTCAGAAAGAGTCAGGACAATGTTAGAGCAGAGAATATATGAAATGCCAGTAAATTTGAACATTTCTGGAAAGTGGACCATTTCCTAGCTCCTAAAGTTTACCAAAACTGACACAAGAGGAAATCATTTAAGGTCATCATGTCTGCCCTTGGCATTCTCGGAACGCCCTGGCCTCAGAATGCAGCCTCTGTAGTCCATGGTAACCTGCGGAGAGGGGGCGGGGCTGAGGGAGGTTGGAACACTGCCCTCACTGAGGGAGTGGGTGTGGCCATCTCTGCTGTGACTGAACAAAGGGCAGGGGAGCAGGGGGCCCAGGGCAGGGCCCTCAGAGACCGGCAGGCCCAGTGGAGTGTCACAAGCATTTAGGCCCAGGCGAAAGTGTGCTTTCTTTGTCTGCACAGCTTCCCAAACTCTCACCTTTCCACTCAGGCCGCCCTCTTACTTGAAGTGTGTTTGGAAGCTGTCCACGCAGTACACCTCGCTGCACAGCTAACCATAGGTCTGGGCATCGAAGCTTCCTGCCAGGTGACCGAGGCTCGCAGGCAGATGGGGCCCTGGGACACACGCGGAGAGGCTCCTGCCTGGGCCACAGGCCGCCCACTGCCCCTGCCTCAGATCGGGGGCCGCAAAGCAGCCCTGTCTGAGTCCCCTGCCTCTAGAGGGAGTATTGGACCGACACTTGTAGAAAACGGGGTCCTTGTGGGCCACTCATTGGAGGGACACAAATATATCTTGGCCGTCTTTCTTCTGAAACTTACGAGTGTTCACACCTTAGCCTCTTACAAGGTCAGCTGTTTAGCTAAACATGAGCTCATGATCTAAATTTACACAATAATGAAGAAAGCAGCTACAAGGGGAGACAATCAGCCAAAACAATCAATAGCAGAATTAGATTCCCAAGGCCATCCATCAGATGTAGGAATAATCGGGTGCAAGGCAGAAAATATACATAAAACTGGAACTGAAACAAGGCACGAGGATGTTTTCAAAGACTGGTAGGATCTCTAAAACATTTTTAAAGGACATGTCATTGATAAAGCTAAATACACAAAGGTTGTGTAATACAACAGATTAATCATTGAGAAGAGTGAAATTATGCTGTTTTGAAAACTATGGCAGGTCAGATTATCTGCCTAATTATATAAGAAGATTTCTCTAAAAAATACACATTATTTCAAAGACATATTGGCTGTGAAATAAGTTAAGGGTTTTTCAAATGGCTTCTCTGTAAAGAAAGGTGAGATGTAGGAGATTACAGAAAGTCCAGGGGAAAATAGGTCAATATATACATTGCTATATGGTGAACTAAGCCTTAGGCCGGCAACAATGGAGAGGACCTGACCCTTAGAAACGTACAAGTAAGCTGGAATCTTCAAAAGTTCAAATCTTTATAAGTAAAAAGATTTATTAAAATGAATAACCAAGTGTTTTAATTGACATCAGAAGATGTAAACAATAAACCCTGAGAACATAGATAAATAAAGATATGAGCAGAACTTAATACAACAGAAAACGTATAAAATTCAGGTGATTTAGTAAGTCCAAAGAATCTTCCTTGAAAAGGTTTAAACGACACACTTTGATTAAGGAAAACCAAAACATAAGTAAAGAATATACAGAAAGGGTCAGGACAATTTTAGAGCAGAGAATACATGAAATGCCAGTAAATTTGATCATTTCTGTCAAGTGGACCATTTCCTAGCTCTAAAGTTTACCAAAACTGACACAAGAGGAAATCATTTAAGGTCATCATGACAGCCCTTGGCATTCTCGAAATGCCCTGGCCTCAGAATGCAGCCTCTGTTGTCCATGGTAACCTGTGGAGAGGGGGCGGGGCTGAGGGAGGTTGGAACACTGCCCTCACTGAGGGAGTGGGTGTGGCCATCTCTGCTGTGACTGAACAAAGGGCAGGGGAGCAGGGGGCCCAGGGCAGGGCCCTCAGAGCCTGGCAGGCCCAGTGGAGTGTCACAAGCATTTAGGCCTAGGCCAAAGGGCCCTTTCATTGTCTGCACAGCTGCCCAAACTCTCACCTTTCCACTCAGGCCGCCCTCTTACTTGAAGTGTGTGTGGAACCTGTCCGCGCAGTACACCTCGCTGCACAGCTAATCATAGGTCTGGGCATCGTAGCTTCCTGCCAGGTGACCGAGGCTCACAGGCAGATGGGTCCCTGGGACACACGCGGAGAGGCTCCTGCCCGGGCCACAGGCCGCCCACTGCCCCTGCCGCAGATCGGGGGCCGCAAAGCAGCCCTGTCTGAGTCCCCTGCCTCTAGAGGTAGTATTGGACCAACACTTGTAGAAAACGGGGTCCTTCCGGGCCACTCATTGGAGGGACACAAATAAATCTTTGCCGACTTTCTGCTGAAACTTACGAGCGTTCACACCTAAGCCCCTTACAAGGTCAGCTCTTTACCTAAACATGAGCTCATGATCTAAATTTACACAATAATGAAGAAAGCAGCTACAAGGGGAGACAATCAGCCAAAACAATCAATACCAGTATTAGATTCCCAAGGCCATCCATCAGATGTAGGAATAATCGGGTGCAAGGCCGAAAATATACATAAAACTGGAACTGACACAAGGCACGAGGATGTTTTCAAAGACTGGTAGGATCTCTAAAACATTTTTAAAGGACATGTCATTGATAAAGCTAAATACACCTAGGTTGTGTAATACAACAGATTAATCATTCAGAAGAGTGAAATTATGCTGTTTTGAAAACTATGGCAGGTCAGATTTTCTGCCTAATTATATAAGAAGATTTCTCTAAAAATTACACATTATTTCAAAGCCTTATTGGCTGTGAAATAAGTTAAGGGTATTTCAAATGACTTGTCTGCAAAGAAAGGTGAGATGTAGGGGATCACAGAAAGTCTAGGGGAAAATAGGTCTATATATACATTGCTATATGGTGAACTAAGCCTTAGGCCGGCAACAATGGAGAGGACATGAGCCTTAGAAACGTACAAGTAAGCTGGAATCTTCAAAAGTTCAAATCTTTATAAGTAAAAATATTTATTAAAATGAATAACCAAGTGTTTTAATTGACATCAGAAGATGAAAACAATAAACCCTGAGAACATAGAAAAAAGTTAAATAAAGATATGAGCAGAACTTAATACAACAGAAAACGTATAAAATTCAGGTGATTTAGTAAGTCCAAAGAATCTTCTTTGAAAAGATTTAAAAGACACACTTTGATTAAGGAAAACAAAAACATAAGTAAAGAATATACAGAAAGAGTCAGAACAATGTTAGAGCAGAGAATATATGAAATGCCAGTAAATTTGAACATTTCTGGAAAGTGGACCATTTCCTAGCTCCTAAAGTTTACCAAAACTGACACAAGAGGAAATCACTTAAGGTCATCATGTCTGCCCTTGGCATTCTCGGAACGCCCTGGCCTCAGAATGCAGCCTCTGTAGTCCATGGTAACCTGCGGAGAGGGGGCGGGGCTGAGGGAGGTTGGAACACTTCCCTCACTGAGGGAGTGGGTGTGGCCATCTCTGCTGTGACTGAACAAAGGGCAGGGGAGCAGGGGGCCCAGGGCAGGGCCCTCAGAGACCGGCAGGCCCAGTGGAGTGTCACAAGCATTTAGGCCCAGGCGAAAGGGTGCTTTCTTTGTCTGCACAGCTTCCCAAACTCTCACCTTTCCACTCAGGCCGCCCTCTTACTTGAAGTGTGTGTGGAAGCTGTCCACGCAGTACACCTCGCTGCACAGCTAACCATAGGTCTGGGCATCGTAGCTTCCTGCCAGGTGACCAAGGCTCGCAGGCAGATGGGTGCCTGGGACACACGCGGAGAGGCTCCTGCCCGGGCCACAGGCCGCCCACTGCCCCTGCCCCAGATCGGGGGCGGCAAAGCAGCCCTGTCTGAGTCCCCTGCCTCTAGAGGGAGTATTGGACCAACACTTGTAGAAAACGGGGTTCTCGTGGGCAACTCATTGGAGGGACACAAATAAATCTTTGCCGACTTTCTGCTCAAGCTTACGAGCGTTCACACCTAAGCGTCTGACAAGGTCAGCTGTTTAGCTAAACATGAGCTCATGATCTAAATTTACAGAATAATGAAGAAATCAGCTAAAAGGGGAGACAATCAGCAAAAACTATCAATACCAGAATTAGATTCCCAAGGCCTTCCATCAATTGTTGGAATAATCAGGTGCAAGGCAGAAAATATCCATAAAACTGGAACTGAAACAAGGAACAAGGATGTTTTCAAAGACTGGTAGGATCTCTAAAACATTTTTAAAGTACATGTCATTGATAAAGCTAAATACTCAAAGGTTGTGTAATACAACAGATTAATCATTGAGAAGAGTGAAATTATGCTGTTTTGAAAACTATGGCAGGTCAGATTTTCTGCCTAATTATATAAGAAGATTTCTCTAAAAAATACACATTATTTCAATGACTTATTGGCTGTGAAATAAGTTAAGGGTATTTCAATGACTTGTCTGCAAAGAAAGGTGAGATGTAGGGAATCACAGAAAGTCGAGGGGAAAATAGGTCAATATATACATTGCTATATGGTGAACTAAACCTTAGGCCAGCAACAATGGAGAGGACCTAACCCTTAGAAACTTACAAGTAAGCTGGAATCTTCAAAAGTTCAAATCTTTATAAGTAAAATATTTATTAAAATGAATACCAAGTGTTTTAATTGACATCAGAAGATCAAAACAATAAACCCTGAGAACATAGAAAAAAGGTAATAAAGATATGAGCAGAACTTAATACAACAGAAAACGTATAAAATTGAGGTGATTTAGTAAGTCCAAAGAATCTTCTTTGAAAAGATTGAAAAGACACACTTTGATTAAGGGAAACAAAAACATAAGTAAAGACTATACAGAAAGAATCAGGACAATGTTATAGCAGAGAATATAAGAAATGCCAGTAAATTTGAACATTTCTGTCAAGTGGACCATTTCCTAGCTCCTAAAGTTTACCAAACCTGACACAAGAGGAAATCATTTAAGGTCATCATGTCTGCCCTTGGCATTCTCGGAACGCCCTGGCCTCAGAATGCAGCCTCTGTAGTCCATGGTAACCTGCGGAGAGGGGGCGGGGCTGAGGGAGGTTTGAACACTGCCCTCACTGAGGGAGTGGGTTTGGCCATCTCTGCTCTGACTGAACAAAGGGCAGGGGAGCAGGGGACCCAGGGCAGGGCCCTCAGAGCCCGGCAGGTCCAGTGGGGTGTCACAAGCATTTAGGCCCAGGCCAAAGGGCGCCTACTTTGTCTGCACAGCTGCCCAAACTCTCACCTTTCCACTCAGGCCGACCTCTTACTTGAAGTGTGTGTGGAACCTGTCCGCGCAGTACACCTCGCTGCACAGCTAACCATAGGTCTGGGCATCGTAGCTTCCTGCCAGGTGACCGAAGTTCGCAGGCAGATGGGTCCCTGGGACACATGCAGGGAGGCTTCTGCCTGGGCCACAGCCCGCCCACTGCCCCTGCCCCAGATCGGGGGCCGCCAATCATCCCTGTCGGAATCCCCTGCCTCTTGAGGGAGTATTGGACCAACACTTGTAGAAAACGGCGTTCTCGCGGGCAACTCATTGGAGAGACACATATAAATCTTTGCCGACTTTCTGCTGAAGCTTACGAGCTTTCACACCTAAGCGTCTTACAAGGTCAGCTGTTTAGCTAAACATGAGCTCATGATCTAAATTTACACAATAATGAAGAAAGCAGCTACAAGGGGAGACAACCAGGAAAAACTATCAATACCAGAATTAGATTCCCAAGGCCATCCATCAATTCTTGGAGTAATCAGGTGCAAGGCAGAAAATATCCATAAAACGGGAAATGAAACAAGGAACAAGGATGTTTTCAAAGAATGGTAGGATCTCTAAAACATTTTTAAAGTACATGTCATTGATAAAGCTAAATACTCAAAGGTTGTGTAATACAACAGATTAAGCATTGAGAAGAGTGAAATTATGCTCTTTTGAAAACTATGGCAGGTCAGATTTTCTGCCTAATTATATAAGAAGATTTCTCTAACAAATACACATTATTTCAATGACTTATTGGCTGTGAAATAAGTTAAGGGTATTTCAAATGGCTTGTCTGCAAAGAAAGGTGAGATGTAGGGAATCACAGAAAGTCGAGGGGAAAATAGGTCAATATATACATTGCTGTATGGTGAACTAAGCCTTAGGCCAGCAACAATGGAGAGGACCTGACCCTTAGACACGTACAAGTAAGCTGGAATCTTCAAAAGTTCAAATCTTTATAAGTAAAAAGATTTATTAAAATGAATAACCAAGTGTTTTAATTGACATCAGAAGATGAAAACAATAAACCCTGAGAACATAGAAAAAAGATAAATAAAGATATGAGCAGAACTTAATACAACAGGAAACGTATAAAATTCAGGTGATTTAGTAAGTCCAAAGAATCTTATTTGAAAAGAATTAAAAGACACACTTTGATTAAGGAAAACCAAAACATAAGTAAAGAATATACAGAAAGAGTCAGGACAATGTTAGAGCAGAGAATATATGAAATGCCAGTAAATTTGAACATTTCTGTAAAGTGGACCATTTCCTAGCTCCTAAAGTTTACCAACACTGACACAAGAGGAAATCATTTAAGGTCATAATGTCTGCCCTTGGCATTCTCGGAACGCCCTGGCCTCAGATTGCAGCCTCTGTAGTCCATGGTAACCTGTGGAGAGGGGGCGGGGCTGAGGGAGGTTGGAACACTGCCCTCACTGAGGGAGTGGGTGTGGCCATCTCTGCTGTGACTGAACAAAGGGCAGGGGAGCAGTGGGCCCAGGGCAGGGCCCTCAGAGCCCGGCAGGCCCAGTGGACTGTCACAAGCTTTTAGGCCCAGGCCAAAGGGCGCCTTCTTTGTCTGCACAGCTGCCCAAACTCTCACATTTCCACTCAGGCCGCCCTCTTACTTGAAGTGTGTGTGGAACCTGTCTGCAAAGTACACCTCGCTGCACAGCTAAGCATAGGTCTGGGCATCGTAGCTTCCTGCCAGGTGACCGAGGCTCACAGGCAGATGGGTCCCTGGGACACACGCGGAGAGGCTCCTTCCCGGGCCACAGGCCGCCCACTGCCCCTGCCCCAGATCGGGGGCGGCAAAGCAGCCCTGTCTGAGTCCCCTGCCTCTAGAGGGAGTATTGGACCAACACTTGTAGAAAACGGGGTCCTTGCGGGCCACTCATTGGAGGGAAACAAATAAATATTTGCTGACTTTCTGCTGAAACATACGAGCGTTCACACCTAAGCCTCTTACAAGGTCAGCTGTTTAGCTAAACATGAGCTCATGATCTAAATTTACACAATAATGTAGAAAGCAGCTACAAGGGGAGACAATCAGCCAAAACAATCAATACCAGTATTAGGTTCCCAAGGCCATCCAGCAGATGTAGGAATAATCGGGTGCAAGGCAGAAAATATACATAAAACTGGAACTGAAACCAGGCACAAGGATGATTTCAAAGACTGGTAGGATCTCTAAAACATTTTTCAAGGACATGTCATTGATAAAGCTAAATACTCCAAGGTTGTGTAATACAACAGATTAATCATTGAGAAGAGTGAAATTATGCTGTTTTGAAAACTATGGCAGGTCAGATTTTCTGCCTAATTATATAAGAAGATTTCTCTAAAAAATACACATTATTTCAAAGACTTATTGGCTGTGAAATAAGTTAAGGGTATTTCAAATGGCTTGTCTGCAAAGAAAGGTGAGATGTAGGGAATCACAGAAAGTCGAGGGGAAAATAGGTCAATATATACATTGTTGTATGGTAAACTAAGCCTTAGGCCGGCCACAATGGAGAGGATCTGACCCTTAGAAACGTACAAGTAAGCTGGAATCTTCAAAAGTTCAAATCTTTATAAGTAAAAAGATTTATTAAAATGAATAACCAAGTGTTTTAATTGACATCAGAAGATGAAAACAATAAACCCTGAGAACATAGAAAAAAGATAAATAAAGATATGAGCAGAACTTAATACAACAGGAAACGTATAAAATTCAGGAGATTTAGTAAGTCCAAAGAATCTTCTTTGAAAAGAATTAAAAGACACACTTTGATTAAGGAAAACCAAAACATAAGTAAAGAATATACAGAAAGAGTCAGGACAATGTTAGAGCAGAGAATATATGAAATGCCAGTAAATTTGAACATTTCTGTAAAGTGGACCATTTCCTAGCTCCTAATGTTTACCAACACTGACACAAGAGGAAATCATTTAAGGTCATAATGTCTGCCCTTGGCATTCTCGGAACGCCCTGGCCTCAGATTGCAGCCTCTGTAGTCCATGGTAACCTGTGGAGAGGGGGCGGGGCTGAGGGAGGTTGGAACACTTCCCTCACTGAGGGAGTGGGTGTGGCCATCTCTGCTGTGACTGAACAAAGGGCAGGGGAGCAGGGGGCCCAGGGCAGGTCCCTCAGAGCCCGGCAGGCCCAGTGGACTGTCACAAGCTTTTAGGCCCAGGCCAAAGGGCGCCTTCTTTGTCTGCACAGCTGCCCAAACTCTCACATTTCCACTCAGGCCGCCCTCTTACTTGAAGTGTTTGTGGAACCTGTCTGCAAAGTACACCTCGCTGCACAGCTAAGCATAGGTCTGGGCATCGTAGCTTCCTGCCAGGTGACCGAGGCTCACAGGCAGATGGGTCCCTGGGACACACGCGGAGAGGCTCCTTCCCGGGCCACAGGCCGCCCACTGCCCCTGGCCCAGATCGGGGGCGGCAAAGCAGCCCTGTCTGAGTCCCCTGCCTCTAGAGGGAGTATTGGACCAACACTTGTAGAAAACGGGGTCCTTGCGGCCACTCATTGGAGGGAAACAAATAAATATTTGCTGACTTTCTGCTGAAACATACGAGCGTTCACACCTAAGCCTCTTACAAGGTCAGCTGTTTAGCTAAACATGAGCTCATGATCTAAATTTACACAATAATGTAGAAAGCAGCTACAAGGGGAGACAATCAGCCAAAACAATCAATACCAGTATTAGGTTCCCAAGGCCATCCAGCAGATGTAGGAATAATCGGGTGCAAGGCAGAAAATATACATAAAACTGGAACTGAAACCAGGCACAAGGATGATTTCAAAGACTGGTAGGATCTCTAAAACATTTTTCAAGGACATGTCATTGATAAAGCTAAATACTCCAAGGTTGTGTAATACAACAGATTAATCATTGAGAAGAGTGAAATTATGCTGTTTTGAAAACTATGGCAGGTCAGATTTTCTGCCTAATTATATAAGAAGATTTCTCTAAAAAATACACATTATTTCAAAGAGTTATTGGCTGTGAAATAAGTTAAGGGTATTTCAAATGGCTTGTCTGCAAAGAAAGGTGAGATGTAGGGAATCACAGAAAGTCGAGGGGAAAATAGGTCAATATATACATTGCTGTATGGTAAACTAAGCCTTAGGCCGGCCACAATGGAGAGGATCTGACCCTTAGAAACGTACAAGTAAGCTGGAATCTTCAAAAGTTCAAATCTTTATATGTAAAAAGATTTATTAAAATGAATAACCAAGTGTTTTAATTGACATCAGAAGATGAAAACAATAAACCCTGAGAACATAGAAAAAAGATAAATAAAGATATGAGCAGAACTTAATACAACAGGAAAAGTATAAAATTCAGGTGATTTACTAAGTCCAAAGAATCTTCTTTGAAAAGAATTAAAAGACACACTTTGATTAAGGAAAACCAAAACATAAGTAAAGAATATACAGAAAGAGTCAGGACAATGTTAGAGCAGAGAATATATGAAATGCCAGTAAATTTGAACATTTCTGTAAAGTGGACCATTTCCTAGCTCCTAAAGTTTACCAACACTGACACAAGAGGAAATCATTTAAGGTCATCATGTCTGCCCTTGGCATTCTCGGAACGCCCTGGCCTCAGAATGCAGCCTCTGTAGTCCATGGTAACGTGCGGAGAGGGGGCGGGGCTGAGGGAGGTTGGAACACTGCCCTCACTGAGGGAGTGGGTGTGGCCATCTCTGCTGTGACTGAACAAAGGGCAGGGGAGCAGGGGGCCCAAGCCAGGGCCCTCAGAGCCCGGCAGGCCCAGTGGACTGTCACAAGCTTTTAGGCCCAGGCAAAAGGGCGCCTTCTTTGTCTGCACAGCTGCCCAAACTCTCACATTTCCACTCAGGCCACCCTCTTCCTTGAAGTGTGTGTGGAACCTGTGTGCGCAGTACACCTCGCTGCACAGCTAAGCATAGGTCTGGGCATCGTACCTTCCTGCCAGGTGACGGAGGCTCACAGGCAGATGGGTCCCTGGGACACAGGCGGAGAGGCTCCTTCCCGGGCCACAGGCCGCCCACTGCCCCTGCCCCAGATCGGGGGCGGCAAAGCAGCCCTGTCTGAGTCCCCTGCCTCTAGAGGGAGTATTGGACCAACACTTGTAGAAAACGGGGTCCTTACGGGCCACTCATTGGAGGGAAACAAATAAATATTTGCTGACTTTCTGCTGAAACTTACGAGCGTTCACACCTAAGCCTCTTACAAGGTCAGCTGTTTAGCTAAACATGAGCTCATGATCTAAATTTACACAATAATGTAGAAAGCAGCTACAAGGGGAGACAATCAGCCAAAACAATCAATACCATTATTAGGTTCCCAAGGCCATCTATCAGATGTAGGAATAATCGGGTGCAAGGCAGAAAATATACATAAAACAGGAACTGAAACAAGGCACAAGGATGATTTCAAAGACTGTAGGATCTCTAAAACGTTTTTAAAGGACATGTCATTGATAAAGCTAAATACACAAAGGTTGTGTAATACAACAGATTAATCATTGAGAAGAGTGAAATTATGCTGTTTTGAAAACTATGGCAGGTCAGATTTTCTGCCTAATTATAGAAGAAGATTTCTCTAAAAAATACACATTATTTCATAGACATATTGGCTGTGAAATAAGTTAAGGTTTTTCAAATGGCTTGTCTGCAAAGAAAGGTGAGATGTAGGAGATCACAGAAAGTCGAGGGGAAAATAGGTCAATATATACATTGCTATATGGTGAACTAAGCCTTAGGCCGGCAACAATGGAGAGGACCTGACCCTTGGAAACGTACAAGTAAGCTGGAATATTCAAAAGTTCAAATCTTTATAAGTAAAAAGATTTATTAAAATGAATAACCAAGTGTTTTAATTGACATCAGAAGATGAAAACAATAAACCCTGAGAACATAGATAAATAAAGATATGAGCAGAACTTAATACAACAGAAAACGTATAAAATTCAGGTGATTTAGTAAGTCCAAAGAATCTTCTTTGAAAAGATTTAAAAGACACACTTTGATTAAGGAAAACAAAAACATAAGTAAAGAATATACAGAAAGAGTCAGGACAATGTTAGAGCAGAGAATATATGAAATGCCAGTAAGTTTGAACATTTCTGTCAAGTGGACCATTTCCTAGCTCCTAAAGTTTACCAAAACTGACACAAGAGGAAATCATTTAAGGTCATCATATCTGCCCTTGGCATTCTCAGAACGCCCTGGCCTCAGAATGCAGCCTCTGTAGTCCATGGTAATTTGTGGAGAGGGGGCGGGGCTGAGGGAGGTTGGAACACTGCCCTCACTGAGGGAGTGGGTGTGGCCATCTCTGCTGTAACTGAACAAAGGGAAGGGGAGCAGGGGGCCCAGGGCAGGGCCCTCAGAGCACTGCAGGCCCAGTGGAGTGTCACAAGCATTTAGGCCCAGGACAAAGGGCGCTTTCTTTGTCTGCACAGCTGCCCAAACTCTCAACATTCCACTCAGGCAGCCCTCTTACTTGAAGTGTGTGTGGAACCTGTCTGCGCAGTACACCTCGCTGCACAGCTAAGCATAGGTCTGGACATCGTAGCTTCCTGCCAGGTGACCAAAGTT
This sequence comes from Mesoplodon mirus, assembly GCF_964341445.2. NCBI lineage: Eukaryota > Metazoa > Chordata > Mammalia > Artiodactyla > Ziphiidae > Mesoplodon > Mesoplodon mirus. The sequence goes on along the minus strand of NW_028295149.1, from coordinate 30,558 downwards.
CGCAGGCAGATGGGTCCCTGGGAAACATGCAGAGAGGCTCCTGCCTGGGCCGCAGGCCGCCCACTGCCCCTGCCCCAGATCGGGGGCCGCCAAACAGCCCTGTCGGAGTCCCCTGCCTCTTTAGGGAGTATTGAACGAACACTTGTAGAAAATGGGGTTCTCGTGGGCAACTCATTGGAGGGACACAAATAAATCTTTGCCGACTTTCTGCTGAAGCTTACGAGCGTTCACACCTAAGCGTCTGACAAGGTCAGCTGTTTAGCTAAACATGAGCTCATGATCTAAATTTACACAATAATGAAGAAATCAGCTACAAGGGGAGACAACCAGCAAAAACTATCAATACCAGAATTAGATTCCCAAGGCCATCCATCAATTGTTGGAATAATCAGGTTCAAGGTAGAAAATATCCATAAAACTGGAACTGAAACAAGGAACAAGGATGTTTTCAAAGACTGGTAGGATCTCTAAAACATTTTTAAAGTACATGTCATTGATAAAGCTAAATACTCATAGGTTGTGTAATACAACAGATTAAGCATTGAGAAGAGTGAAATTATGCTGTTTTGAAAACTGTGGCAGGTGAGATTTTCTGCCTAATTATATAAGAAGATTTCTCTAAAAAATACACATTATTTCAATGACTTATTGGCTGTGAAATAAGTTAAGGGTATTTCAAATGGCTTGTCTGCAAAGAAAGGTGAGATGTAGGGAATCACAGAAAGTCGAGGGGAAAATAGGTCAATATATACATTGCTGTATGGTGAACTAAGCCTTAGGCCGGCCACAATGGAGAGGATCAGACCCTTAGAAACGTACAAGTAAGCTGGAATCTTCAAAAGTTCAAATCTTTATAAGTAAAATATTTATTAAAATGAATAACCAAGTGTTTTAATTGACATCAGAAGATCCAAACAATAAACCCTGAGAACATAGAAAAAAGGGAATAAAGATATGAGCAGAACTTAATATAACAGAAAACGCATAAAATTGAGGTGATTTAGTAAGTCCAAAGAATCTTCTTTGAAAAGATTGAAAAGACACACTTTGTTTAAGGAAAACAAAAACATAAGTAAAGACTATACAGAAAGAATCAGGACAATGTTATAGCAGAGAATATAAGAAATGCCAGTAAATTTGAACATTTCTGTAAAGTGGACCATTTCCTAGCTCCTAAAGTTTACCAAACCTGACACCAGAGGAAATCATTTAAGGTCATCATGTCTGCCCTTGGCATTCTCGGAACGCCCTGGCCTCAGAATGCAGCCTCTGTAGTCCATGGTAAACTGCGGAGAGGGGGCGGGGCGGAGGGAGGTTGGAACACTGCCCTCACTGAGGGAGTGGGTGTGGCCATCTCTGCTGTGACTGAACAAAGGGCAGGGGAGCAGGGGGCCCAGGGCAGGGCCCTCAGAGCCCGGCAGGTCCAGTGGGGTGTCACAAGCATTTAGGCCCAGGACAAAGTGCGCCTTCTTTGTCTGCACAGCTGCCCAAACTCTCACCTTTCCACTCAGGCCGACCCCTTACTTGAAGTGGGTGTGGAACCTGTCCGCGCAGTACACCTCGCTGCACAGCTAAGCATAGGTCTGGGCATCCTAGCTTCCTGCCAGGTGACCGAGGCTCACAGGCAGATGGGTCCCTGTGACACACGCGGAGAGGCTCCTGCCCGGGCCACAGGCCGCCCACTGCCCCTGCCGCAGATCGGGGGCCGCAAAGCAGCCCTGTCTGAGTCCCCTGCCTCTAGAGGGAGTATTGGAACAACACTTGTAGAAAACGGGGTCCTTGCGGGCCACTCATTGGAGGGACACAAATAAATCTTTGCCGACTTTCTGCTGAAACTTACGAGCGTTCACACCTAAGACTCTTACAAGGTCAGCTGTTTAGCTAAACATAAGCTCATGATCTAAATTTACACAATAATGAAGAAAGCAGCTACAAGGGGAGACAATCAGCCAAAACAATCAATACCAGTATTAGATTCCCAAGGCCATCCATCAGATGTAGGAATAATCGGGTGCAAGGCAGAAAATATACATAAAACTGGAACTGAAACAAGGCACGAGGATGTTTTCAAAGACTGGTAGGATCTCTAAAACATTTTTAAAGGACATGTCATTAATATAGCTAAATACACCTAGGTTGTGTAATACAACAGATTAATCATTGAGAAGAGTGAAATTATGCTGTTTGGAAAACTATGGCAGGTCAGATTTTCTGCCTAATTATATAAGAAGATTTCTCTAAAAATGACACATTATTTCAAAGCCTTATTGGCTGTGAAATAAGTTAAGGGTATTTCAAATGACTTGTCTGCAAAGAAAGGTGAGATGTAGGGGATCACAGAAAGTCTAGGGGAAAATAGGTCAATATATACTTTGCTATATGGTGAACTAAGCCTTAGGCCGGCAACAATGGAGAGGACCTGACCCTTAGAAACGTACAAGTAAGCTGGAATCTTCAAAAGTTCAAATCTTTATAAGTAAAAAGATTTATTAAAATGAATAACCAAGTGTTTTAATTGACATCAGAAGATGAAAAGAATAAACCCGGAGAACATAGAAAAAAGTTAAATAGAGATATGAGCAGAACTTAATACAACAGAAAACGTATAAAATTCAGGTGATTTAGTAAGTCCAAAGAATCTTCTTTGAAAAGATTTAAAAGACACACTTTGATTAAGGAAAACAAAAACATAAGTAAAGAATATACAGAAAGAGTCAGGACAATGTTAGAGCAGAGAATATATGAAATGCCAGTAAATTTGAACATTTCTGTAAAGTGGACCATTTCCTAGCTCCTAAAGTTTACCAAAACTGACACAAGAGGAAATCATTTAAGGTCATTATGACTGCCCTTGTCATTCTCGGAACGCCCTGGCCTCAGAATGCAGCCTCGGTAGTCCATGATAACCTGCGGAGAGGGGGCGGGGCTGAGGGAGGTTGGAACACTGCCCTCACTGAGGGTGTGGGTGTGGCCATCTCTGCTGTGACTGAACAAAGGGCAGGGGAGCAGGGGGCCCAGGGAAGGGCCCTCAGAGCCCGGCAGGCCCAGTGGAGTGTCACAAGCATTTAGGCCCAGGACAAAGGGCGCTTTCTTTGTCTGCACAGCTGCCCAAACTCTCACCTTTCCACTCAGGCCGCCCTCTTACTTGTAGTGTGTGTGGAACCTGTCCGTGCAGTACACCTCGCTGCACAGCTAAGCATAGGTCTGGGCAACGTAGCTTCCTGCCAGGTGACCGAGGCTCACAGGCAGATGGGTCCCTGGGACACACGCGGAGAGGCTCCTGCCCGGGCCACAGGCCGCCCACTGCCCCTGCCCCAGATCGGGGGCGGCAAAGCAGCCCTGTCTGAGTCCCCTGCCTCTAGAGGGAGTATTGGACCAACACTTGTACAAAACGGGGTCCTTGCGGGCCACTCATTGGAGGGAAACAAATAAATATATGCTGACTTTCTGCTGAAACTTACGAGCGTTCACACCTAAGCCTCTTACAAGGTCAGCTGTTTAGCTAAACATGAGCTCATGATCTAAATTTACACAATCATGAAGAAAGCAGCTACAAGGGGAGACAATCAGCCAAAACAATCAATACCAGTATTAGGTTCCCAAGGCCATCCATCAGATGTAGGAATAATCGGGTGCAAGGCAGAAAATATACATAAAACTGGAACTGAAACAAGGCACAAGGATGATTTCAAAGACTGTAGGATCTCTAAAACGTTTTTAAAGGACATGTCATTGATAAAGCTAAATACACAAAGGTTGTGTAATACAAAAGATTAATCATTGAGAAGAGTGAAATTATGCTGTTTGGAAAACTATGGCAGGTCAGATTTTCTGCCTAATTATATAAGAAGATTTCTCTAAAAAATACACATTATTTCAAAGACATATTGGCTGTGAAATAAGTTAAGGGTTTTTCAAATGGCTTGTCTGCAAAGAAAGGTGAGATGTAGGAGATCACAGAAAGTCGAGGGGAAAATAGGTCAATATATACATTGCTATATGGTGAACTAAGCCTTAGGCCGGCCACAATGGAGAGGATCTGACCCTTAGAAACGTACAAGTAAGCTGGAATCTTCAAAAGTTCAAATCTTTATAAGTAAAAAGATTTATTAAAATGAATAACCAAGTGTTTTAATTGACATCAGAAGATGAAAACAATAAACCCTGAGAACATAGATAAATAAAGATATGAGCAGAACTTAATACAACAGAAAACGTATAAAATTCAGGTGATTTAGTAAGTCCAAAGAATCTTCTTTGAAAAGATTTAAAAGACACACTTTGATTAAGGAAAACAAAAACATAAGTAAAGAATATACAGAAAGAGTCAGGACAATGTTAGAGCAGAGAATATATGAAATGCCAGTAAGTTTGAACATTTCTGTCAAGTGGACCATTTCCTAGCTCCTAAAGTTTACCAAAACTGACACAAGAGGAAATCATTTAAGGACATCATATCTGCCCTTGGCATTCTCAGAACGCCCTGGCCTCAGAATGCAGCCTCTGTAGTCCATGGTAATTTGTGGAGAGGGGGCGGGGCTGAGGGAGGTTGGAACACTGACCTCACTGAGGGAGTGGGTGTGGCCATCTCTGCTGTAACTGAACAAAGGGAAGGGGAGCAGGGGGCCCAGGGCAGGGCCCTCAGAGCACTGCAGGCCCAGTGGAGTGTCACAAGCATTTAGGCCCAGGACAAAGGGCGCTTTGTTTGTCTGCACAGCTGCCCAAACTCTCAACATTCCACTCAGGCAGCCCTCTTACTTGAAGTGTGTGTGGAACCTGTCTGCGCAGTACACCTCGCTGCACAGCTAAGCATAGGTCTGGACATCGTAGCTTCCTGCCAGGTGACCAAAGTTCACAGGCAGATGGGTCCCTGGGACACATGCAGAGAGGCTCCTGCCTGGGCCGCAGGCCGCCCACTGCCCCTGCCCCAGATCGGGGGCCGCCAAACAGCCCTGTCGGAGTCCCCTGCCTCTTTAGGGAGTATTGAACCAACACTTGTAGAAAACGGGGTTCTCGTGGGCAACTCATTGGAGGGACACAAATAAATCTTTGCCGACTTTCTGCTGAAGCTTACGAGCGTTCACACCTAAGCGTCTGACAAGGTCACCTGTTTAGCTAACCATGAGCTCATGATCTAAATTTACACAATAATGAAGAAATCAGCTACAAGGGGAGACAACCAGCAAAAACTATCAATACCAGAATTAGATTCCCAAGGCCATCCATCAATTGTTGGAATAATCAGGTTCAAGGTAGAAAATATCCATAAAACTGGAACTGAAACAAGGAACAAGGATGTTTTCAAAGACTGGTAGGATCTCTAAAACATTTTTAAAGTACATGTCATTGATAAAGCTAAATACTCATAGGTTGTGTAATACAACAGATTAAGCATTGAGAAGAGTGAAATTATGCTGTTTTGAAAACTATGGCAGGTGAGATTTTCTGCCTAATTATATAAGAAGATTTCTCTAAAAAATACACATTATTTCAATGACTTATTGGCTGTGAAATATGTTAAGGGTAATTCAAATGGCTTCTCTGCAAAGAAAGGTGAGATGTAGGGAATCACAGAAAGTCGAGGGGAAAATAGGTCAATATATACATTGCTATATGGTGAACTAAACCTTAGGCCAGCAACAATGGAGAGGACCTGACCCTTAGAAACTTACATGTAAGCTGGAATCTTCAAAAGTTCAAATCTTTATAAGTAAAATATTTATTAAAATGAATAACCAAGTGTTTTAATTGACATCAGAAGATCCAAAAAATAAACCCTGAGAACATAGAAAAAAGGTAATAAAGATATGAGCAGAACTTAATATAACAGAAAACGCATAAAATTGAGGTGATTTAGTAAGTCCAAAGAATCTTCTTTGAAAAGATTGAAAAGACACACTTTGATTAAGGAAAACAAAAACATAAGTAAAGACTATACAGAAAGAATCAGGACAATGTTATAGCAGAGAATATATGAAATGCCAGTAAGTTTGAACATTTCTGTCAAGTGGACCATTTCCTAGCTCCTAAAGTTTACCAACACTGACACAAGAGGAAATCATTAAAGGTCATCATGTCTGCCCTTGGCATTCTCGGAACGCCCTGGCCTCAGAATGCAGCCTCTGTAGTCCATGGTAACCTGCAGAGAGGGGGCGGGGCTGAGGGAGGTTGGAACACTGCCCTCACTGAGGGAGTGGGTGTGGCCATCTCTGCTGTGACTGAACAAAGGGCAGGGGAGCAGGGGGCCCAGGGCAGGGCCCTCAGAGCCCGGAAGGCCCAGTGGAGTGTCACAAGTTTTTAGGCCCATGACAAAGGGCGCCTTCTTGGTCTGCACAGCTGCCCAAACTCTCACCTTTCCACTCAGGCCGCCCTCTTACTTGAAGTGTGTGTGGAACCTGTCCGCGCAGTACACCTCGCTGCACAGCTAAGCATAGGTCTGGGCATCGTAGCTTCCTGCCAGGTGACCGAGGCTCACAGGCAGATGGGTCCCTGGGACACACGCGGAGAGGCTCCTGCCCGGGCCACAGGCCGCCCACAGCCCCTGCCCCAGATCGGGGGCGGCAAAGCAGCCCTGTCTGAATCCCCTGCCTCTAGAGGTAGTATTGGACCAACACTTGTAGAAAACGGGGTCCTTGCGGGCCACTCATTGGAGGGAAACAAATAAATATTTGCTGACTTTCTGCTGAAACTTACGAGCGTTCACACCTAAGCCTCTTACAAGGTCAGCTGTTTAGCTAAACATGAGCTCATGATCTAAATTTACACAATAATGAAGAAAGCAGCTACAAGGGGAGACAATCAGCCAAAACAATCAATACCAGAATTAGATTCCCAAGGCCATCCATCACATGTAGGAATAATCGGGTGCAAGGCAGAAAATATACATAAAACTGGAACTGAAACAAGGGACAAGGATGTTTTCAAAGACTGGTAGGATCTCTAAAACATTTTTAAAGGACATGTCATTGATAAAGCTAAATACACAAAGGTTGTGTAATACAACAGATTAATCATTGAGAAGAGTGAAATTATGCTGTTTTGAAAACTATGGCAGGTCAGATTTTCTGCCTAATTATAGAAGAAGATTTCTCTAAAAAATACACATTATTTCAAAGCCTTATTGGCTGTGAAATAAGTTAAAGGTATTTCAAATGGCTTGTCTGCAAAGAAAGGTGAGATGTAGGGAATCACAGAAAGTCGAGGGGAAAATAGGTCAATATATACATTGCTATATGGTGAACTAAGCCTTAGGCCGGCAACAATGGAGAGGACCTGACCCTTAGAAACGTACAAGTAAGCTGGAATCTTCAAAAGTTCAAATCTTTATAAGTAAAAAGATTTATTAAAATGAATAACCAAGTGTTTAAATTGACATCAGAAGATGAAAAGAATAAACCCTGAGAACATAGAAAAAAGTTAAATAGAGATATGAGTAGAACTTAATACAACAGAAAACGTATAAAATTGAGGTGATTTAGTAAGTCCAAAGAATCTTCTTTGAAAAGATTTAAAAGACACACTTTGTTTAAGGAAAACCAAAACATAAGTAAAGAATATACAGAAAGAGTCAGGACAATGTTAGAGCAGAGAATATATTAAATGCCAGTAAATTTGAACATTTCTGGAAAGTGGACCATTTCCTAGCTCCTAAAGTTTACCAACACTGACACAAGAGGAAATCATTTAAGGTCATCATGTCTGCCCTTGGCATTCTCGGAACGCCCTGGCCTCAGAATGCAGCCTCTGTAGTCCATGGTAACCTGCAGAGAGGGGGCGGGGCTGAGGGAGGTTGGAACACAGCCCTCACTGAGGGAGTGGGTGTGGCCATCTCTGCTGTGACTGAACAAAGGGCAGGGGAGCAGGGGGCACAGGGCAGGGCCCTCAGAGCCCGGCAGGCCCAGTGGAGGGTCACAAGCATTTAGGCCCAGGACAAAGGGCGCTTTCTTTGTCTGCACAGCTGCCCAAACTCTCAACTTTCCACTCAGGCAGCCCTCTTACTTGAAGTGTGTCTGGAACCTGTCCGCGCAGTACACCTCGCTGCACAGCTAAGCATAGGTCTGGGCATCGTAGCTTCCTGCCAGGTGACCGAGGCTCACAGGCAGATGGGTCCCTGGGACACACGCGGAGAGGCTCCTGCCCGGGCCACAGGCCGCCCACTGCCCCTGCCCCAGATCGGGGGCGGCAAAGCAGCCCTGTCTGAGTCCCCTGCCACTAGAGGGAGTATTGCACCAAAACTTGTAGAAAACGGGGTCCCTGCGGGCCACTCATTGGAGGGAAACAAATAAATATTTGCTGACTTTCTGCTGAAACTTACGAGCGTTCACACCTAAGCCTCTTACAAGGTCAGCTGTTTAGCTAAACATGAGCTCATGATCTAAATTTACACAATCATGAAGAAAGCAGCTACAAGGGGAGACAATCAGCCAAAAGAATCAATACCAGTATTAGGTTCCCAAGGCCATCCATCAGATGTAGGAATAATCGGGTGCAAGGCAGAAAATATACATAAAACTGGAACTGAAACAAGGCACAAGGATGATTTCAAAGACTGTGGGATCTCTAAAACGTTTTTAAAGGACATGTCATTGATAAAGCTAAATACACAAAGGTTGTGTAATACAACAGATTAATCATTGAGAAGAGTGAAATTATGCTGTTTTGAAAACTATGGCAGGTCAGCTTTTCTGCCTAATTATATAAGAAGATTTCTCTAAAAAATACACATTATTTCAAAGACATATTGGCTGTGAAATAAGTTAAGGGTTTTTCAAATGGCTTGTCTGCAAAGAAAGGTGAGATGTAGGAGATCACAGAAAGTCGAGGGGAAAATAGGTCAATATATACATTGCTATATGGTGAACTAAGCCTTAGGCCGGCAACAATGGAGAGGATCTCACCCTTAGAAACGTACAAGTAAGCTGGAATCTTCAAAAGTTCAAATCTTTATAAGTAAAAAGATTTATTAAAATGAATAACCAAGTGTTTAAATTGACATCAGAAGATGAAAACAATAAACCCTGAGAACATAGATAAATAAAGATATGAGCATAACTTAATACAACAGAAAACGTATAAAATTCAGGTGATTTAGTAAGTCCAAAGAATCTTCTTTGAAAAGATTTAAAAGACACACTTTGATTAAGGAAAAAAAAAACATAATAAAGAACATACAGAAAGAGTCAGGACAATGTTAGAGCAGAGAATATATGAAATGCCAGTAAGTTTGAACATTTCTGTCAAGTGGACCATTTCCTAGCTCCTAAAGTTTACCAAAACTGACACAAGAGGATATCATTTAAGGTCATCATGACTGCCCTTGGCATTCTCGAAACGCCATGGCCTCAGAATGCAGCCTCGGTAGTCCATGGTAACCTGCGGAGAGGGGGCGGGGCTCAGGGAGGTTGGAACACTGCCCTCACTGAGGGAGTGGGTGTGGCCATCTCTGCTGTGACTGAACAAAGGGCAGGGGAGCAGGGGACCCAGGGCAGGGCCCTCAGAGACCGGCAGGCCCAGTGGAGTGTCACAAGCATTTAGGCCCAGGTGAAAGGGCCCTTTCTTTGTCTGCACAGCTGCCCAAACTCTCACCTTTCCACTCAGGCCGCCCTCTTACTTGAAGTGTGTGTGGAACCTGTCCGCGCAGTACACCTCGCTGCACAGCTAAGCATAGGTCTGGGCATCGTAGCTTCCTGCCAGGTGACCAAGGCTCGCAGGCAGATGGCTCCCTGGGACACACGCGGAGAGGCTCCTGCCCGGGCCACAGGCCGCCCACTGACCCTGCCCCAGATCGGGGGCGGCAAAGCAACCCTGTCTGAATCCCCTGCCTCCAGAGGGAGTATTGGACCAACACTTGTAGAAAACGGGGTCCTTGCGGGCCACTCATTGGAGGGACACAAATAAATCTTTGCTGACTTTCTGCTTAAACTTACGAGCGTTCACACCTAAGCCTCTTACAAGGTCAGCTGTTTAGCTAAACATGAGCTCATGTTCTAAATTTACACAATAATGTAGAAAGCAGCTACAAGGGGAGACAATCAGCCAAAACAATCAATACCAGAATTAGATTCCCAAGGCCATCCATCACATGTAGGAATAATCGGGTGCAAGGCAGAAAATATACATAAAACTGGAACTGAAACAAGGGACAAGGATGTTTTCAAAGACTGGTAGGATCTCTAAAACATTTTTAAAGGACATGTCAGTGATAAAGCTAAATACACAAAGGTTGTGTAATACAACAGATTAATCATTGAGAAGAGTGAAATTATGCTGTTTTGAAAACTATGGCAGGTCAGATTTTCTGCCTAATTATAGAAGAATATTTCTCTAAAAAATACACATTATTTCAAAGCCTTATTGGCTGTGAAATAAGTTAAGGGTATTTCAAATGGCTTGTCTGCAAAGAAAGGTGAGATGTAGGGAATCACAGAAAGTCGAGGGGAAAATAGGTCAATATATACATTGCTATATGGTGAACTAAGCCTTAGGCCGGCAACAATGGAGAGGACCTGACCCTTAGAAACGTACAAGTAAGCTGGAATCTTCAAAAGTTCAAATCTTTATAAGTAAAAAGATTTATTAAAATGAATAACCAAGTGTTTAAATTGACATCAGAAGATGAAAAGAATAAACCCTGAGAACATAGAAAAAAGTTAAATAGAGATATGAGCAGAACTTAATACAACAGAAAACGTATAAAATTGAGGTGATTTAGTAAGTCCAAAGAATCTTCTTTGAAAAGATTTAAAAGACACACTTTGATTAAGGAAAACCAAAACATAAGTAAAGAATATACAGAAAGAGTCAGGACAATGTTAGAGCAGAGAATATATGAAATGCCAGTAAATTTGAACATTTCTGTAAAGTGGACCATTTCCTAGCTCCTAAACTTTACCAACATTGACACAAGAGGAAATCATTAAAGGTCATCATGTCTGCCCTTGGCATTTCCGGAACGCCCTGGCCTCAGAATGCAGCCTCTGTAGTCCATGGTAACCTGCGGAGAGGGGGCGGGGCTGAGGGAGTTTGGAACACTGCCCTCACTGAGGGAGTGGGTGTGGCCATCTCTGCTGTGACTGAACAAAGGGCAGGTGAGCAGGGGGCCCAGGGCAGGGCCCTCAGAGCCCGGGAGGCCCAGTGGAATGTCACAAGCTTTTAGGCCCAGGCCAAAGGGCGCCTTCTTTGTCTGCACAGCTGCCCAAACTCTCACATTTCCACTCAGGCCGCCCTCTTACTTGAAGTGTGTGTGGAACCTGTCCGCGCAGTACACCTCGCTGCACAGCTAAGCGTAGGTCTGGGCATCGTAGCTTCCTGCCAGGTGACCGAGGCTCACAGGCAGATGGGTCCCTGGGACACACGCGGAGAGTTTCCTGCCCGGGCCACAGGCCTCCCACTGCCCCTGCCCCAGATCGGGGGCGGCAAAGCACCCCTGTCTGAGTCCCCTGCCTCTAGAGGGAGTATTGGACCAACACTTGTAGAAAACGGGGTCCTTGCCTGCCACTCATTGGGGGACACAAATAAATCTTTGCCGACTTACTGCTGAAACTTACGAGCGTTCACACCTAAGCCTCTTACAAGGTCAGCTCTTTACCTAAACATGAGCTCATGATCTAAATTTACACAATAATGAAGAAAGCAGCTACAAGGGGAGACAATCAGCCAAAACAATCAATACCAGTATTAGATTCCCAAGGCCATCCATCAGATGTAGGAATAATCGGGTGCAAGGCAGAAAATATACATAAAACTGGAACTGAAACAAGGCACGAGGATGTTTTCAAAGACTGGTAGGATCTCTAAAACATTTTTAAAGGACATGTCATTGATAAAGCTAAATACACCTAGGTTGTGTAATACAACAGATTAATAATTCAGAAGAGTGAAATTATGCTGTTTGGAAAACTATGGCAGGTCAGATTTTCTGCCTAATTATATAAGAAGATTTCTCTAAAAATTACACATTATTTCAAAGCCTTATTGGCTGTGAAATAAGTTAAGGGTATTTCAAATGACTTGTCTGCAGAGAAAGGTGAGATGTAGGGGATCACAGAAAGTCTAGGGGAAAATAGGTCTATATAAACATTGCTATATGGTGAACTAAGCCTTAGGCCGGCAACAATGGAGAGGACCTGACCCTTAGAAACGTACAAGTAAGCTGGAATCTTCAAAAGTTCAAATCTTTATAAGTAAAAAGATTTATTAAAATGAATAACCAAGTGTTTAAATTGATATCAGAAGATGAAAACAATAAACCCTGAGAACATAGAAAAAAGTTAAATAAAGATATGAGCAGAACTTAATACAACAGAAAACGTATAAAATTCAGGTGATTTAGTAAGTCCAAAGAATCTTTTTGAAAAGATTTAAAAGACACACTTTGATTAAGGAAAACAAAAACATAAGTCAAGAATATACAGAAAGAGTCAGAACAATGTTAGAGCAGAGAATATATGAAATGCCAGTAAATTTGAACATTTCTGGAAAGTGGACCATTTCCTAGCTCCTAAAGTTTACCAAAACTGACACAAGAGGAAATCATTTAAGGTCATCATGTCTGCCCTTGGCATTCTCGGAACGCCCTGGCCTCAGAATGCAGCCTCTGTAGTCCATGGTAACCTGCGGGGAGGGGGCGGGGCTGAGGGAGGTTGGAACACTGCCCTCACTGAGGGAGTGGGTGTGGCCATCTCTGCTGTGACTGAACAAAGGGCAGGGGAGCAGGGGGCCCAGGGCAGGGCCCTCAGAGACCAGCAGGCCCAGTGGAGTGTCACAAGCATTTAGGCCCAGGCGAAAGGGTGCTTTCTTTGTCTGCACCGCTTCCCAAACTCTCACCTTTCCACTCAGGCCGCCCTCTTACTTGAAGTGTGTGTGGAAGCTGTCCACGCAGTACACCTCACTGCACAGCTAACCATAGGTCTGGGCATCGAAGCTTCCTGCCAGGTGACCGAGTCTCGCAGGCAGATGGGTCCCTGGGACACACGCGGAGAGGCTCCTGCCCGGGCCACAGGCCGCCCACTGCCCCTGCCTCAGATCGGGGGCCGCAAAGCAGCCCTGTCTGAGTCCCCTGCCTCTAGAGGGAGTATTGGACCGACACTTGTAGAAAACGGGGTCCTTGTGGGCCACTCATTGCAGGGACACAAATAAATCTTGGCCGTCTTTCTTCTGAAACTTACGAGCGTTCACACCTAAGCCTCTTACAAGGTCAGCTGTTTAGCAAAACATGAGCTCATGATCTAAATTTACACAATAATGAAGAAAGCAGCTACAAGGGGAGACAATCAGCCAAAACAATCAATACCAGAATTAGATTCCCAAGGCCATCCATCACATGTAGGAATAATCGGGTGCAAGGCAGAAAATATACATAAAACTGGAACTGAAACAAGGCACGAGGATGTTTTCAAAGACTGGTAGGATCTCTAAAACATTTTTAAAGGACATGTCATTGATAAAGCTAAATACACAAAGGTTGTGTAATACAACAGATTAATCATTGAGAAGAGTGAAATTATGCTGTTTTGAAAACTATGGCAGGTCAGATTTTCTGCCTAATTATATAAGAAGATTTCTCTAAAAAATACACATTATTTCAAAGACATATTGGCTGTGAAATAAGTTAAGGGTTTTTCAAATGGCTTGTCTGTAAAGAAAGGTGAGATGTAGGAGATCACAGAAAGTCCAGGGGAAAATAGGTCAATATATACATTGCTATATGGTGAACTAAGCCTTAGGCCGGCAACAATGGAGAGGACCTGACCCTTAGAAACGTACAAGTAAGCTGGAATCTTCAAAAGTTCAAATCTTTATAAGTAAAAAGATTTATTAAAATGAATAACCAAGTGTTTAAATTGACATCAGAAGATGTAAACAATAAACCCTGAGAACATAGATAAATAAAGATATGAGCAGAACTTAATACAACAGAAAACGTATAAAATTGAGGTGATTTAGTAAGTCCAAAGAATCTTCTTTGAAAAGATTTAAAAGACACACTTTGATTAAGGAAAACCAAAACATAAGTAAAGAATATACAGAAAGAGTCAGGACAATGTTAGAGCAGAGAATATATGAAATGCCAGTAAATTTGAACATTTCTGTAAAGTGGACCATTTCCTAGCTCCTAAACTTTACCAACATTGACACAAGAGGAAATCATTAAAGGTCATCATGTCTGCCCTTGGCATTTCCGGAACGCCCTGGCCTCAGAATGCAGCCTCTGTAGTCCATGGTAACCTGCGGAGAGGGGGCGGGGCTGAGGGAGTTTGGAACACTGCCCTCACTGAGGGAGTGGGTGTGGCCATCTCTGCTGTGACTGAACAAAGGGCAGGTGAGCAGGGGGCCCAGGGCAGGGCCCTCAGAGCCCGGGAGGCCCAGTGGAATGTCACAAGCTTTTAGGCCCAGGCCAAAGGGCGCCTTCTTTGTCTGCACAGCTGCCCAAACTCTCACATTTCCACTCAGGCCGCCCTCTTACTTGAAGTGTGTGTGGAACCTGTCCGCGCAGTACACCTCGCTGCACAGCTAAGCGTAGGTCTGGGCATCGTAGCTTCCTGCCAGGTGACCGAGGCTCACAGGCAGATGGGTCCCTGGGACACACGCGGAGAGTTTCCTGCCCGGGCCACAGGCCTCCCACTGCCCCTGCCCCAGATCGGGGGCGGCAAAGCACCCCTGTCTGAGTCCCCTGCCTCTAGAGGGAGTATTGGACCAACACTTGTAGAAAACGGGGTCCTTGCCTGCCACTCATTGGGGGACACAAATAAATCTTTGCCGACTTACTGCTGAAACTTACGAGCGTTCACACCTAAGCCTCTTACAAGGTCAGCTCTTTACCTAAACATGAGCTCATGATCTAAATTTACACAATAATGAAGAAAGCAGCTACAAGGGGAGACAATCAGCCAAAACAATCAATACCAGTATTAGATTCCCAAGGCCATCCATCAGATGTAGGAATAATCGGGTGCAAGGCAGAAAATATACATAAAACTGGAACTGAAACAAGGCACGAGGATGTTTTCAAAGACTGGTAGGATCTCTAAAACATTTTTAAAGGACATGTCATTGATAAAGCTAAATACACCTAGGTTGTGTAATACAACAGATTAATAATTCAGAAGAGTGAAATTATGCTGTTTGGAAAACTATGGCAGGTCAGATTTTCTGCCTAATTATATAAGAAGATTTCTCTAAAAATTACACATTATTTCAAAGCCTTATTGGCTGTGAAATAAGTTAAGGGTATTTCAAATGACTTGTCTGCAGAGAAAGGTGAGATGTAGGGGATCACAGAAAGTCTAGGGGAAAATAGGTCTATATAAACATTGCTATATGGTGAACTAAGCCTTAGGCCGGCAACAATGGAGAGGACCTGACCCTTAGAAACGTACAAGTAAGCTGGAATCTTCAAAAGTTCAAATCTTTATAAGTAAAAAGATTTATTAAAATGAATAACCAAGTGTTTAAATTGATATCAGAAGATGAAAACAATAAACCCTGAGAACATAGAAAAAAGTTAAATAAAGATATGAGCAGAACTTAATACAACAGAAAACGTATAAAATTCAGGTGATTTAGTAAGTCCAAAGAATCTTTTTGAAAAGATTTAAAAGACACACTTTGATTAAGGAAAACAAAAACATAAGTCAAGAATATACAGAAAGAGTCAGAACAATGTTAGAGCAGAGAATATATGAAATGCCAGTAAATTTGAACATTTCTGGAAAGTGGACCATTTCCTAGCTCCTAAAGTTTACCAAAACTGACACAAGAGGAAATCATTTAAGGTCATCATGTCTGCCCTTGGCATTCTCGGAACGCCCTGGCCTCAGAATGCAGCCTCTGTAGTCCATGGTAACCTGCGGGGAGGGGGCGGGGCTGAGGGAGGTTGGAACACTGCCCTCACTGAGGGAGTGGGTGTGGCCATCTCTGCTGTGACTGAACAAAGGGCAGGGGAGCAGGGGGCCCAGGGCAGGGCCCTCAGAGACCAGCAGGCCCAGTGGAGTGTCACAAGCATTTAGGCCCAGGCGAAAGGGTGCTTTCTTTGTCTGCACCGCTTCCCAAACTCTCACCTTTCCACTCAGGCCGCCCTCTTACTTGAAGTGTGTGTGGAAGCTGTCCACGCAGTACACCTCGCTGCACAGCTAACCATAGGTCTGGGCATCGAAGCTTCCTGCCAGGTGACCGAGTCTCGCAGGCAGATGGGTCCCTGGGACACACGCGGAGAGGCTCCTGCCCGGGCCACAGGCCGCCCACTGCCCCTGCCTCAGATCGGGGGCCGCAAAGCAGCGCTGTCTGAGTCCCCTGCCTCTAGAGGGAGTATTGGACCGACACTTGTAGAAAACGGGGTCCTTGTGGGCCACTCATTGCAGGGACACAAATAAATCTTGGCCGTCTTTCTTCTGAAACTTACGAGCGTTCACACCTAAGCCTCTTACAAGGTCAGCTGTTTAGCAAAACATGAGCTCATGATCTAAATTTACACAATAATGAAGAAAGCAGCTACAAGGGGAGACAATCAGCCAAAACAATCAATACCAGAATTAGATTCCCAAGGCCATCCATCACATGTAGGAATAATCGGGTGCAAGGCAGAAAATATACATAAAACTGGAACTGAAACAAGGCACGAGGATGTTTTCAAAGACTGGTAGGATCTCTAAAACATTTTTAAAGGACATGTCATTGATAAAGCTAAATACACAAAGGTTGTGTAATACAACAGATTAATCATTGAGAAGAGTGAAATTATGCTGTTTTGAAAACTATGGCAGGTCAGATTTTCTGCCTAATTATATAAGAAGATTTCTCTAAAAAATACACATTATTTCAAAGACATATTGGCTGTGAAATAAGTTAAGGGTTTTTCAAATGGCTTGTCTGTAAAGAAAGGTGAGATGTAGGAGATCACAGAAAGTCCAGGGGAAAATAGGTCAATATATACATTGCTATATGGTGAACTAAGCCTTAGGCCGGCAACAATGGAGAGGACCTGACCCTTAGAAACGTACAAGTAAGCTGGAATCTTCAAAAGTTCAAATCTTTATAAGTAAAAAGATTTATTAAAATGAATAACCAAGTGTTTTAATTGACATCAGAAGATGTAAACAATAAACCCTGAGAACATAGATAAATAAAGATATGAGCAGAACTTAATACAACAGAAAACGTATAAAATTCAGGTGATTTAGTAAGTCCAAAGAATCTTCCTTGAAAAGGTTTAAAAGACACACTTTGATTAAGGAAAACAAAAACATAAGTAAAGAATATACAGAAAGGGTCAGGACAATTTTAGAGCAGAGAATACATGAAATGCCAGTAAATTTGATCATTTCTGTCAAGTGGACCATTTCCTAGCTCTAAAGTTTACCAAAACTGACACAAGAGGAAATCATTTAAGGTCATCATGACTGCCCTTGGCATTCTCGAAATGCCCTGGCCTCAGAATGCAGCTTCTGTAGTCCATGGTAACCTGTGGAGAGGGGGCGGGGCTGAGGGAGGTTGGAACACTGCCCTCACTGAGGGAGTGGGTGTGGCCATCTCTGCTGTGACTGAACAAAGGGCAGGGGAGCAGGGGGCCCAGGGCAGGGCCCTCAGAGCCTGGCAGGCCCAGTGGAGTGTCACAAGCATTTAGGCCTAGGCCAAAGGGCCCTTTCATTGTCTGCACAGCTGCCCAAACTCTCACCTTTCCACTCAGGCCGCCCTCTTACTTGAAGTGTGTGTGGAACCTGTCCGCGCAGTACACCTCGCTGCACAGCTAATCATAGGTCTGGGCATCGTAGCTTCCTGCCAGGTGACCGAGGCTCACAGGCAGATGGGTCCCTAGGACACACGCGGAGAGGCTCCTGCCCGGGCCACAGGCCGCCCACTGCCCCTGCCGCTGATCGGGGGCCACAAAGCAGCCCTGTCTGGGTCCCCTGCCTCTAGAGGTAGTATTGGACCAACACTTGTAGAAAACGGGGTCCTTGCGGGCCACTCATTGGAGGGACACAAATAAATCTTTGCCGACTTTCTGCTGAAACTTACGAGCGTTCACACCTAAGCCCCTTACACGGTCAGCTCTTTACCTAAACATGAGCTCATGATCTAAATTTACACAATAATGAAGAAAGCATCTACAAGGGGAGACAATCAGCCAAAACACTCAATACCAGTATTAGATTCCCAAGGCCATCCATCAGATGTAGGAATAATCGGGTGCAAGGCAGAAAATATACATAAAACTGGAACTGACACAAGGCACGAGGATGTTTTCAAAGACTGGTAGGATCTCTAAAACATTTTTAAAGGACATGTCATTGATAAAGCTAAATACACCTAGGTTGTGTAATACAACAGATTAATCATTCAGAAGAGTGAAATTATGCTGTTTTGAAAACTATGGCAGGTCAGATTTTCTGCCTAATTATATAAGAAGATTTCTCTAAAAATTACACATTATTTCAAAGCCTTATTGGCTGTGAAATAAGTTAAGGGTATTTCAAATGACTTGTCTGCAAAGAAAGGTGAGATGTAGGGGATCACAGAAAGTCTAGGGGAAAATAGGTCTATATATACATTGCTATATGGTGAATTAAGCCTTAGGCCGGCAACAATGGAGAGGACCTGAGCCTTAGAAACGTACAAGTAAGCTGGAATCTTCAAAAGTTCAAATCTTTATAAGTAAAAATATTTATTAAAATGAATAACCAAGTGTTTTAATTGACATCAGAAGATGAATACAATAAACCCTGAGAACATAGAAAAAAGTTAAATAAAGATATGAGCAGAACTTAATACAACAGAAAACGTATAAAATTCAGGTGATTTAGTAAGTCCAAAGAATCTTCTTTGAAAAGATTTAAAAGACACACTTTGATTAAGGAAAACAAAAACATAAGTAAAGAATATACAGAAAGAGTCAGAACAATGTTAGAGCAGAGAATATATGAAATGCCAGTAAATTTGAACATTTCTGGAAAGTGGACCATTTCCTAGCTCCTAAAGATTACCAAAACTGACACAAGAGGAAATCATTTAAGGTCATCATGTCTGCCCTTGGCATTCTCGGAACGCCATGGCCTCAGAATGCAGCCTCTGTAGTCCATGGTAACCTGCGGAGAGGGGGCGTGGCTGAGGGAGGTTGGAACACTTCCCTCACTGAGGGAGTGGGTGTGGCCATCTCTGCTGTGACTGAACAAAGGGCAGGGGAGCAGGGGGCCCAGGGCAGGGCCCTCAGAGACCGGCAGGCCCAGTGGAGTGTCACAAGCATTTAGGCCCAGGCGAAAGGGTGCTTTCTTTGTCTGCACAGCTTCCCAAACTCTCACCTTTCCACTCAGGCCGCCCTCTTACTTGAAGTGTGTGTGGAAGCTGTCCACGCAGTACACCTCGCTGCACAGCTAACCATAGGTCTGGGCATCGTAGCTTCCTGCCAGGTGACCAAGGCTCGCAGGCAGATGGGTCCCTGGGACACACGCGGAGAGGCTCCTGCCCGGGCCACAGGCCGCCCACTGCCCCTGCCTCAGATCGGGGGCCGCAAAGCAGCCCTGTCTGTGTCCCCTGCCTCTAGAGCGAGTATTGGACCGACACTTGTAGAAAACGGGGTCCTTGTGGGCCACTCATTGGAGGGACACAAATAAATCTTGGCCGTCTTTCTTCTGAAACTTACGAGCGTTCACACCTAAGCCTCTTACAAGGTCAGCTGTTTAGCTAAACATGAGCTCATGATCGAAATTTACACAATAATGAAGAAAGCAGCTACAAGGGGAGACAATCAGCCAAAACAATCAATACCAGAATTAGATTCCCAAGGCCATCCATCAGATGTAGGAATAATCGGGTGCAAGGCAGAAAATATACATAAAACTGGAACTGAAACAAGGCACGAGGATGTTTTCAAAGACTGGTAGGATCTCTAAAACATTTTTAAAGGACATGTCATTGATAAAGCTAAATACACAAAGGTTGTGTAATACAACAGATTAATCATTGAGAAGAGTGAAATTATGCTGTTTTGAAAACTATGGCAGGTCAGATTTTCTGCCTAATTATATAAGAAGATTTCTCTAAAAAATACACATTATTTCAAAGCCTTATTGGCTGTGAAATAAGTTAAGGGTATTTCAAATGGCTTGTCTGCAAAGAAAGGTGAGATGTAGGGGATCACAGAAAGTCGAGGGGAAAATAGGTCAATATATACATTGCTATATGGTGAACTAAGCCTTTGGCCGGCAACAGTGGAGAGGACCTGACCCTTAGAAACGTACAAGTAAGCTGGAGTCTTCAAAAGTTCAAATCTTTATAAGTAAAAAGATTTATTAAAATGAATAACCAAGTGTTTTAATTGACATCAGAAGATGAAAACAATAAACCCTTAGAACATAGAAAAAAGTTAAATAAAGATATGAGCAGAACTTAATACAACAGAAAACGTATAAAATCCAGGTGATTTAGTAAGTCCAAAGAATCTTCTTTGAAATGATTTAAAAGACACACTTTGATTAAGGAAAACAAAAACATAAGTAAAGAATATACAGAAAGAGTCAGGACAATGTTAGAGCAGAGAATATATGAAATTCCAGTAAATTTGAACATTTCTGTCAAGTGGACCATTTCCTAGCTCCTAAAGTTTACCAAAACTGACACAAGAGGAAATCATTTAAGGTCATCATGTCTGCCCTTGGCATTCTCGGAACGCCCTGGCCTCAGAATGCAGCCTCTGTAGTCCATGGTAACCTGCAGAGAGGGGGCGGGGCTGAGGGAGGTTGGAAAAGTGCCCTCACTGAGGGAGTGGGTGTGGCCATCTCTGCTGTGACTGAACAAAGGGCAGGGGAGCAGGGGGCCTAGGGCAGGGCCCTCAGAGCCCGGCAGGACCAGCGGAGTGTCACAAGCATTTAGGCCCAGGCCAAAGGGCGCTTTCTTTGTCTGCACACCTGCCCAAACTCTCACCTTTCCACTCAGGCCGCCCTCTTACTTGAAGTGTGTGTGGAACCTGTCCGCGCAGTACACCTCGCTGCACAGCTAACCATAGGTCTGGGCATCGTAGCTTCCTGCCAGGTGACCGAGGCTCGCAGGCAGATGGGTCCCTGGGACACACGCGGAGAGGCTCCTGCCCGGGCCACAGGCCGCCCACTTCCCCTGCCTCAGATCGGTGGCCACAAAGCAGCCCTGTCTGAATCCCCTGACTCTAGAGGGATTATTGGACCAACACTTGTAGAAAACGGGGTCCTTGCCTGCCACTCATTGGGGGACACAAATAAATCTTTGCCGACTTTCTGCTGAAACTTACGAGCGTTCACACCTAAGCCTCTTACAAGGTCAGCTGTTTAGCTAAACATGAGCTCATGATCTAAATTTACACAATAATGAAGAAAGCAGCTACAAGGGGAGACAATCAGCCAAAACAATCAATACCAGAATTAGATTCCCAAGGCCATCCATCAGATGTAGTAATAATCGGGTGCAAGGCAGAAAATATACATAAAACTGGAACTGAAACAAGGCACGATGATGTTTTCAAAGACTGGTAGCATCTCTAAAACATTTTTAAAGGACATGTCATTGATAAAGCTAAATACACAAAGGTTGCGTAATACAACAGATTAATCACTGAGAAGAGTGAAATTATGCTGTTTTGAAAACTATGGAAGGTCAGATTTTCTGCCTAATTATATAAGAAGATTTCTCTAAAAAATACACATTATTTCAAAGCCTTATTGGCTGTGAAATAAGTTAAGGGTATTTCAAATGGCTTGTCTGCAAAGAAAGGTGAGATGTAGTGGATCAAAGAAAGTCGAGGGGAAAATAGGTCAAGATATACATTGCTATATGGTGAACTAAGCCTTTGGCCGGCAACAGTGGAGAGGACCTGACCCTTAGAAACGTACAAGTAAGCTGGAATCTTCAAAAGTTCAAATCTTTATAAGTAAAAAGATTTATTAAAATGAATAACCAAGTGTTTTAATTGACATCAGAAGATGAAAACAATAAACCCTGAGAACATAGAAAAAAGTTAAATAAAGATATGAGCAGAACTTAATACAACAGAAAACGTATAAAATCCAGGTGATTTAGTAAGTCCAAAGAATCTTCTTTGAAAAGATTTAAAAGACACACGTTGATTAAGGAAAACAAAAACATAAGTAAAGAATATACAGAAAGAGTCAGGACAATGTTAGAGCAGAGAATATATGAAATGCCAGTAAATTTGAACATTTCTGTCAAGTGGACCATTTCCTAGCTCCTAAAGTTTACCAACACTGACACAAAAGGAAATCATTAAAGGTCATCATGTCTGCCCTTGGCATTCTCGGAACGCCCTGGCCTCAGAATGCAGCCTCTGTAGTCCATGGTAATCTGTGGAGAGGGGGCGGGGCTGAGGGAGGTTGGAACACTTCCCTCACTGAGGGAGTGGGTGTGGCCATCTCTGCTGTGACTGAACAAAGGGCAGGGGAGCAGGGGGCCCAGGGCAGGGCCCTCAGAGCCCGGCAGGCCCAGTGGAGTGTCACAAGCATTTAGGCCCAGGACAAAGGGCGCTTTCTTTGTCTGCACAGATGCCCAAACTCTCAACTTTCCACTCAGGCAGCCCTCTTACTTGAAGTGTGTGTGGAACCTGTCTGCGCAGTACACCTCGCTGCAGAGCTAACCATATGTCTGGGCATCGTAGCTTCCTGCCAGGTGACCGAGGCTCACAGGCAGATGGGTCCCTGGAACACACGCGGAGAGGCTCCTGCCCGGGCCGCAGGCCGCCCACTGCCCCTGCCGCAGATCGGGGGCCGCAAAGCAGCCCTGTCTGAGTCCCCTGCCTCTAGAGGTAGTATTGGACCAACACTTGTAGAAAACGGGGTCCTTGCGGGCCACTCATTGGAGGGACACAAATAAATCTTTGCCGACTTTCTGCTGAAACTTACGAGCGTTCACACCTAAGCCTCTTACAAGGTCAGCTGTTTAGCTAAACATGAGCTCATGATCTAAATTTACACAATAATGAAGAAAGCAGCTACAAGGGGAGACAATCAGCCAAAACAATCAATACCACTATTAGATTCCCAAGGCCATCCATCAGATGTAGGAATAATCGGGTGCAAGGCAGAAAATATACATAAAACTGGAACTGAAACAAGGCACGAGGATGTTTTCAAAGACTGGTAGGATCTCTAAAACATTTTTAAAGGACATGTCATTGATAAAGCTAAATACACCTAGGTTGTGTAATACAACAGATTAATCATTGAGAAGAGTGAAATTATGCTGTTTGGAAAACTATGGCAGGTCAGATTTTCTGCCTAATTATATAAGAAGATTTCTCTAAAAATTACACATTATTTCAAAGCCTTATAGGCTGTGAAATAAGTTAAGGGTATTTCAAATGACTTGTCTACAAAGAAAGGTGAGATGTAGCGGATCACAGAAAGTATAGGGGAAAATAGGTCTATATATACATTGCTATATGGTGAACTAAGCCTTAGGCCGGCAACAATGGAGAGGACCTGACCCTTAGAAACGTACAAGTAAGTTGGAATCTTCAAAAGTTCAAATCTTTATAAGTAAAAAGATTTATTAAAATGAATAACCAAGTGTTTTAATTGACATCAGAAGATGAAAACAATAAACCCTTAGAACATAGAAAAAAGTTAAATAAAGATATGAGCAGAATTTAATACAACAGAAAACGTATAAAATTCAGGTGATTTACTAAGTCTAAAGAATCTTCTTTGAAAAGATTTAAAAGACACACTTTGATTAAGGAAAACAAAAACATAAGTCAAGAATATACAGAAAGAGTCAGAACAATGTTAGAGCAGAGAATATATGAAATGCCAGTAAATTTGAACATTTCTGGAAAGTGGACCATTTCCTAGCTCCTAAAGTTTACCAAAACTGACACAAGAGGAAATCATTTAAGGTCATCATGTCTGCCCTTGGCATTCTCGGAACGCCCTGGCCTCAGAATGCAGCCTCTGTAGTCCATGGTAACCTGCGGAGAGGGGGCGGGGCTGAGGGAGGTTGGAACACTGCCCTCACTGAGGGAGTGGGTGTGGCCATCTCTGCTGTGACTGAACAAAGGGCAGGGGAGCAGGGGGCCCAGGGCAGGGCCCTCAGAGACCGGCAGGCCCAGTGGAGTGTCACAAGTGTTTAGGCCCAGGACAAAGGGCGCTTTCTTTGTCTGCACAGCTGCCCAAACTCTCACCTTTCCACTCAGGCCGCCCTCTTACTTGAAGTGTGTGTGGAACCTGTCCGCACAGTACACCTCGCTGCACAGCTAATCATAGGTCTGGGCATCGTAACTTCCTGCCAGGTGACCGAGGCTCACAGGCAGATGGGTCCCTGGGACACACGCGGAGAGGCTCCTGCCCGGGCCGCAGGCCGCCCACTGCCCCTGCCGCAGATCGGGGGCCGCAAAGCAGCCCTGTCTGAGTCCCCTGCCTCTAGAGGTAGTATTGGACCAACACTTGTAGAAAACGGGGTCCTTGTGGGCCACTCATTGGAGGGAAACAAATAAATCTTTCCCGACTTTCTGCTGAAACTTACGAGCGTTCACACCTAAGCCTCTTACAAGGTCAGCTGTTTAGCTAAACATGAGCTCATGATCGAAATTTACACAATAATGAAGAAAGCAGCTACAAGGGGAGACAATCAGCCAAAACAATCAATACCAGAATTAGATTCCCAAGGCCATCCATCAGATGTAGGAATAATCGGGTGCAAGGCAGAAAATATACATAAAACTGGAACTGAAACAAGGCACGAGGATGTTTTCAAAGACTGGTAGGATCTCTAAAACATTTTTAAAGGACATGTCATTGATAAAGCTAAATACACAAAGGTTGTGTAATACAACAGATTAATCATTGAGAAGAGTGAAATTATGCTGTTTTGAAAACTATGGCAGGTCAGATTTTCTGCCTAATTATATAAGAAGATTTCTCTAAAAAATACACATTATTTCAAAGACATATTGGCTGTGAAATAACTTAAGGGTTTTTTAAATGGCTTGTCTGCAAAGAAAGGTGAGATGTAGGAGATCACAGAAAGTCGAGGGGAAAATAGGTCAATATATACATTGCTATATGGTGAACTAAGCCTTAGGCCGGCAACAATGGAGAGGACCTGACCCTTAGAAACGTACAAGTAAGCTGGAATCTTCAAAAGTTCAAATCTTTATAAGTAAAAAGATTTATTAAAATGAATAACCAAGTGTTTTAATTGACATCAGAAGATGTAAATAATAAACCCTGAGAACATAGATAAATAAAGATATGTGCAGAACTTAATACAACAGAAAACGTATAAAATTCAGGTGATTTAGTAAGTCCAAAGAATCTTCCTTGAAAAGGTTTAAAAGACACACTTTGATTAAGGAAAACAAAAACATAAGTAAAGAATATACAGAAAGGGTCAGGACAATGTTAGAGAAGAGAATACATGAAATGCCAGTAAATTTGATCATTTCTGTCAAGTGGACCATTTCCTAGCTCCTAAAGTTTACCAAAACTGACACAAGAGGAAATCATTTAAGGTCATCATGTCTGCCCTTGGCATTCCCGGAACGCCCTTGCCTCAGAATGCAGCCTCTGTAGTCCATGGTAACCTGTGGAGAGGGGGCGGGGCTGAGGGAGGTTGGAACACTGCCCTCACTGAGGGAGTGGGTGTGGCCATCTCTGCTGTGACTGAACAAAGGGCAGGGGAGCAGGGGGCCCAGGGCAGGGCCCTCAGAGCCCGGCAGGCCCAGTGGAGTGTCACAAGCTTTTAGGCCCAGGCCAAAGGGCACCTTCTTTGTCTGCACAGCTGCCCAAACTCTCACCTTTCCACTCAGGCCGCCCTCTTACTTGAAGTGTGTGTGGAAGCTGTCCACGCAGTACACCTCGCTGCACAGCTAACCATAGGTCTGGGCATCGTAGCTTCCTGCCAGGTGACCGAGGCTCGAAGGCAGATGGGTCCCTGGGACACACGCGGAGAGGCTGCTGCCTGGGCCACAGGCCGCCCACTGCCCCTGCCCCAGATCGGGGGCTGCAAAGCAGCCCTGTCTGAGTCCCCTGCCTCTAGAGGGAGTATTGGACCGACACTTGTAGAAAACGGGGTCCTTGCGGGCCACTCATTGGAGGGACACAAATAAATCTTTGCAGTCTTTCTTCTGAAACTTACGAGCGTTCACACCTAAGCCTCTTACAAGGTCAGCTGTTTAGCTAAACATGAGCTCATGATCTAAATTTACACAATAATGAAGAAAGCAGCTACAAGGGGAGACAATCAGCCAAAACAATCAATACCAGAATTAGATTCCCAAGGCCATCCATCAGATGTAGGAATAATCGGGTGTAAGGCAGAAAATATACATAAAACTGGAACTGAAACAAGGCACGAGGATGTTTTCAAAGACTGGTAGGATCTCTAAAACTTTTTTAAAGGACATGTCATAGATAAAGGTAAATACACCTAGGTTGTGTAATACAACAGATTAATCATTCAGAAGAGTGAAATTATGCTGTTTGGAAAACTATGGCAGGTCAGATTTTCTGCCTAATTATATAATAAGATTTCTCTAAATATTACACATTATTTCAAAGACTTATTGGCTGTGAAATAAGTTAAGGGTATTTCAAATGACTTGTCTGCAGAGAAAGGTGAGATGTAGGGGATCACAGAAAGTCTAGGGGAAAATAGGTCTATATATACATTGCTATATGGTGAACTAAGCCTTAGGCCGGCAACAATGGAGAGGACCTGACCCTTAGAAACGTACAAGTAAGCTGGAATCTTCAAAAGTTCAAATCTTTATAAGTAAAAATAATTATTAAAATGAATAACCAAGTGTTTTAATTGACATCAGAAGATGAAAACAATAAACACTGAGAACATAGAAAAAAGTTAAATAAAGATATGAGCAGAACTTAATACAACAGAAAACGTATAAAATTCAGGTGATTTAGTAAGTCCAAAGAATCTTCTTTGAAAAGATTTAAAAGACACACTTTGATTAAGGAAAACAAAAACATAAGTCAAGAATATACAGAAAGAGTCAGAACAATGTTAGAGCAGAGAATATATGAAATGCCAGTAAATTTGAACATTTCTGGAAAGTGGACCATTTCCTAGCTCCTAAAGTTTACCAAAACTGACACAAGAGGAAATCATTTAAGGTCATCATGTCTGCCCTTGGCATTCTCGGAACGCCTGGCCTCAGAATGCAACCTCTGTAGTCCATGGTAACCTGCGGAGAGGGGGCGGGGCTGAGGGAGGTTGGAACACTGCCCTCACTGAGGGAGTGGGTGTGGCCATCTCTGCTGTGACTGAACAAAGGGCAGGGGAGCAGGGGGCCCAGGGCAGGGCCCTCAGAGACCAGCAGGCCCAGTGGAGTGTCACAAGCATTTAGGCCCAGGACAAAGGGCGCTTTCTTTGTCTGCACAGCTGCCCAAACTCTCACCTTTCCACTCAGGCCGCCCTCTTACTTGAAGTGTGTGTGGAACCTGTCCGCGCAGTACACCTCGCTGCACAGCTAACCATAGGTCTGGGCATCGTAGCTTCCTGCCAGGTGACTGAGGCTCGCAGGCAGATGGGTCCCTGGGACACACGCGGAGAGGCTCCTGCCCGGGCCACAGGCCGCCCACTGCCCCTGCCTCAGATCGGGGGCGGCAAAGCAGCCCTGTCTGAGTCCCCTGCCTCTAGAGGGAGTATTGGACCAACACTTGTAGAAAACGGGGTCCTTGCCTGCCACTCATTGGGGGACACAAATAAATCTTTGCCGACTTTCTGCTGAAACTTACGAGCGTTCACACCTAAGCCTCTTACAAGGTCAGGTGTTTAGCTAAACATGAGCTCATGATCTAAATTTAGACAATAATGAAGAAAGCAGCTACAAGGGGAGACAATCAGCCAAAACAATCAATACCAGTATTAGATTCCCAAGGCCTTCCATCAGATGTAGGAATAATCGGGTGCAAGGCAGAAAATATACATAAAACTGGAACTGAAACAAGGCACGAGGATGTTTTCAAAGACTGGTAGGATCTCTAAAACATTTTTAAAGGACATGTCATTGATAAAGCTAAATACTCCAAGGTTGTGTAATACAACAGATTAATCATTCAGAAGAGTGAAATTATGCTGTTTGGAAACCTATGGCAGGTCAGATTTTCTGCCTAATTATATAAGAAGATTTCTCTAAAAAATACACAATATTTCAAAGCCTTATTGGATGTGAAATAAGTTAAGGGTATTTCAAATGGCTTGTCTGCAAAGAAAGGTGAGATGTAGTGGATCAAAGAAAGGCGAGGGGAAAATAGGTCTATATATACATTGCTATATGGTGAACTAAGCCTTAGGCCGGCAACAATTGAGAGGACCTGACCCTTAGAAACGTACAAGTAAGCTGGAATCTTCAAAAGTTCAAATCTTTATAAGTAAAAAGATTTATTAAAATGAATAACCAAGTGTTTTAATTGACATCAGAAGATGTAAACAATAAACCATGAGAACATAGATAAATAAAGATATGAGCAGAACTTAATACAACAGAAAACGTATAAAATTCAGGTGATTTAGTAAGTCCAAAGAATCTTCCTTGAAAAGGTTTAAAAGACACACTTTGATTAAGGAACACAAAAACATAAGTAAAGAATATACAGAAAGGGTCAGGACAATGTTAGAGCAGAGAATACATGAAATGCCAGTAAATTTGATCATTTCTGTCAAGTGGACCATTTCCTAGCTCTAAAGTTTACCAAAACTGACACAAGAGGAAATCATTTAAGGTCATCATGTCTGCCCTTGGCATTCCCGGAACGCCCTGGCCTCAGAATGCAGCCTCTGTAGTCCATGGTAACCTGTGGAGAGGGGGCGGGGATGAGGGAGGTTGGAACACTGCCCTCACTGAGGGAGTGGGTGTGGCCATCTCTGCTGTGACTGAACAAAGGGCAGGGGAGCAGGTGGCCCAGGGCAGGGCCCTCAGAGCCCGGCAGGCCCAGTGGAGTGTCACAAGCTTTTAGGCCCAGGCCAAAGGGCACCTTCTTTGTCTGCACAGCTGCCCAAACTCTCACCTTTCCACTCAGGCCGCCCTCTTACTTGAAGTGTGTGTGGAAGCTGTCCACGCAGTACACATCGCTGCACAGCTAACCATAGGTCTGGGCATCGTAGCTTCCTGCCAGGTGACCGAGGCTCGCAGGCAGATGGGTCCCTGGGACACACGCGGAGAGGCTCCTGCCCGGGCCACAGGCCGCCCACTGCCCCTGCCTCAGATCGGGGGCCACAAAGCAGCCCTGTCTGAGTCCCCTGCCTCTAGAGGGAGTATTAGACCGACACTTGTAGAAAACGGGGTCCTTGTGGGCCACTCATTGGAGGGACACAAATAAATCTTTGCCGTCTTTCTTCTGAAACTTATGAGCGTTCACACCTAAGCCTCTTACAAGGTCAGCTCTTTACCTAAACATGAGCTCATGATCTAAATTTACACAATAATGAAGAAAGCACCTACAAGGGGAGACAATCAGCCAAAACCATCAATACCAGAATTAGATTTCCAAGGCCATCCATCAGATGCAGGAATAATCGGGTGCAAGGCAGAAAATATACATAAAACTGGAACTGAAACAAGGCACGAGGATGTTTTCAAAGACTGGTAGGATCTCTAAAACATTTTTAAAGGACATGTCATTGATAAAGGTAAATACACCTAGGTTGTGTAATACAACAGATTAATCATTGAGAAGAGTGAAATTATGCTGTTTGGAAAACTATGGCAGGTCAGATTTTCTGCCTAATTATATAAGAAGATTTCTCTAAAAATTACACATTATTTCAAAGCCTTATTGGCTGTGAAATAAGTTAAGGGTATTTCAAATGACCTGTCTGCAAAGAAAGGTGAGATGTAGGGGATCACAGAAAGTCTAGGGGAAAATAGGTCTATATATACATTGCTATATGGTGAACTAAGCCTTAGGCTGGCAACAATGGAGAGGACCTGACCCTTACAAACGTACAAGTAAGCTGGAATCTTCAAAAGTTCAAATCTTTATAAGTGAAAAGATTTATTAAAATGAATAACCAAGTGTTTTAATTGACATCAGAAGATGAAAAGAATAAACCCTGAGAACATAGAAAAAAGTTAAATAAAGATATGAGCAGAACTTAATACAACAGAAAACGTATAAAATTGAGGTGATTTAGTAAGTCCAAAGAATCTTCTTTGAAAAGATTTAAAAGACACACTTTGATTAAGGAAAACCAAAACATAAGTAAAGAATATACAGAAAGAGTCAGGACAATGTTAGAGCAGAGAATATATGAAATGCCAGTAAATTTGAACATTTCTGTAAAGTGGACCATTTCCTAGCTCCTAAAGTTTACCAACACTGACACAAGAGGAAATCATTAAAGGTCATCATGTCTGCCCTTGGCATTCTCGGAACGCACTGGCCTCAGAATGCAGCCTCTGTAGTCCATGGTAACCTGCAGAGAGGGGGCGGGGCTGAGGGAGGTTGGAACACTGCCCTCACTGAGGGAGTGGGTGTGGCCATCTCTGCTGTGACTGAACAAAGGGCAGGGGAGCAGGGGGCCAAGGGCAGGGCCCTCAGAGCCCGGCAGGCCCAGTGGAGTGTC